>NW_026646969.1:0-66000 GCF_950005125.1 Chionomys nivalis | reverse complement strand
AGAAAATGAATATTGATCTCACTTCAAAAATACTTTGACAAGTCGCAAACAAGTGCTTCTCCTTTTTTTTTCTTTTCTTTTTTTTTTGGTTTTTCGAGACAAGGTTTCTCTGTGGTTTTGGAGCCTGTCCTGGAACTAGCTCTTGTAGACCAGGCTGGTCTCGAACTCACAGAGATCCGCCTGCCTCTCCCTCCCGAGTGCTGGGATTAAAGGCGTGCGCCACCACCGCCCGGCTAGTGCTTCTCCTTTTCAAGAAACACATGTGTCTTTCTTACTAAAACATTTTAAGAAATGAATATACTTTCAAATGAACGTGATTATCTTTCAAAATAAAGCTTGTACAGAGAAAAGGAACACTGATTTCACTTCGAACAGTAATTTTACATGGCGCAAACAACTGCTTCTCTTTAGAGAGAAACACGTGCGTTTCTTACTAAAGTTTTTAAAGAAATGGAAACCCTTTCAAAAGAATGTGCTTATCTTTCAAAGTAAAGCTTGTACAGTGACAAGTAACACTGATCTCCATTCTAACAATACTTTGATATGTAGCAAACATCGGCTTCTCTTTACCAAGAAACACATATACATTTCTTACTAAAGCTTTTCTTGAAATACGCTTTCAAAAGAACATGATTATCTTTCAATCTAAAGGTTGTACAGAAAAAAGGAATACTGATCTCACGTCTAACAATATTTTGAAATGTTGCAAACAACTGCTTCACATTACCAAGAAACACATGTGCGTTTGGTACTAAAGCTTTCGTGAAATTCATAACCTTTCAAAAGAAGGTGATTATCTATCAAAGTAATGCTTGTACTGAGAGAAGTAACACTGATTTCAGATCTAACAATGCTTTCACACGTGGCAAAAAATTGCTTGTCTTCACAAAGAAACACATGTGCGTTTCTTACTAAAGCTTTCGTAAAATTAATAAACTTTCAAAAGAACGCGATTATCTTTCAAAGTAAAGCTTGTACTGAGAAAAGGAACACTGATCTCAGTTCTAACAATGCTTTGACACGTAGCAAACAATGGCTTGGCTTTACAAAGAAACTCATGTGCGTTTGGTACTAAAGCATTATGAAATTAATAAACTTTCAAAAGAACGCGATGATCCTTCAAAGTAAAGCTTGTACTGAGAAAAGGAATACTGATCTCAGTTCCAACAATGCTTTCACACATAGCAAACAACTGCTTGTCTTTACAAAGAAACACATGTGCGTTTGGTACTAAAGCTTTCGTGAAATTAATAACTTTCAAAGGAACATGATTATCTTTCAAAGTAAAGCTTGTACTGAGAAATAGAACACTGATCTCAGTTCTAACAATGCTTTGACACATAGCAAACAACTGCTTGTCTTTACAAAGAAACACTTGTGCGTTTCTTACTGAAGCTTTCGTGAAATTAATAAACTTTCAAATGTACATGATTATCTTTGAAAGTAAAGCTTGTACTCAGAAAAGGAACACTGATCTCAGTTCTAAGAATGCTATCACACGAAGCAAACAACTGTTTGTCTTTACAAAGATCACATGTGCGTTCTAACTAAAGCTTTCGTGAAATTAATAAACTTTCAAGGGAACATGATTATCTATCAAATTAATGCTTGTACTGAGAGAAGGAACTCTGATTTCAGTTCTAACAATGCTTTCACACGTGCCAAACAACTGCTTGACTTTACAAAGAAACAAATGTGCGTTTCTTACTAAAGCTTTGGTAAAATTAATAAACTTTCAAAAGGATGCGTAGATCTTTCAAAGTAAAGCTTGTACTGAGAAAAGGAACACTGATCTCTGTTCTAATACTGCTTCTACACGTTGCAAACAACTGCTTGACTTTACAAAGAAACACATGTGCGTTTGGTGTTAAAGCTATTGTGAAATAATAACTTTCAATAGAATACGATTATCTTTCAAAGTAAAGCTTGTACTGAGAAAAGGAACACTGATATCAATTCAAACAATGCTTTCACACGTAGCAAACAACTGCTTGTCTTTACAAAAAAACACATGTGCATTTCTTACAAAAGCTTTTTAGAAATTGTGGAGGCGCAAAAGAATGTAGACAGATTATATAGATATATACAGCTTTTAAGGAAATAGACCTACAGGACCACAGGTTCCCGTGGAGCACTGGAAAAGCGGAGCAAAAGAAATAGGGCTGCTGGGCTCACTCCCGGCAGATTTATCCATAAACATTAGCCCGAGGCGAACACACCACCAATGGGTTGGTCTATGTCCCTACAAGAAATTAATAAACAATCAATAGAACGCGATGATCATTCAAAGTAAAGCTTCTACTGAGAAAAGGAACACTGATCTCAGTACTAACAATGCTTTCACATGTAGCAAACAACTGCTTGGCTTTACAAAGAAACACATGTTCGTTTCTTACTAAAGCTTTCGTGAAATTAATAAACTTTCAAAAGAACGCGAGTATCTTTCAAATAAAGCTTGTACTGAGAAAAGGAACACTGATATCAGTTCTGACAATGCTTTCTCACGTAGCAAACAACTGCTTGTCTTTACAAAGAAACTCATGTGCGTTTGGTAATAAAGCTTTGTGAAAGTAATAAACTTTAAAAAGAACGCGATTATCTTTCAAAGTAAAGCTGTACTGAGAAACGGAACACAGATCTCAGTTCTGACAATGCTTTCACACGTAGCAAACAACTCCTTCTCTTTACAAAGAAACACATGTTCGTTTCTTACTAAAGTTTTCGTGAAATTAATAAACTTTCAAAAGAATGCATTTATCTTTCAAAGTAAAGCTTGTACTGAGAAAAGGAACACTGATCTCAGTTCTGACAATGCTTTCACACGTAGCAAACAACTCCTTGTCTTTACAAAGAAACACATGTGTGTTTGGTACTAAGGCTAATAGTGAAATTAATAACTTTCAAAAGAATATGATTATCTATCAAAGTAAAGGTTGTACTGAGAAAAGGAACACTGATCTCAATTCTAACCATGCTTTCACACGTAGCAAACAACTGCTAGTCTTTACAAAGAAACTCATGTGCGTTTGGTAATAAAGCTTTGTGAAATTAATAAACTTTCAAAAGAACACGAATATCTTTCAAAGTAATGCTTGTACTGAGAAACGGAACACTGATCTCAGTTCTAACATTGCTTATACACGTAGCAAAAAACTGCTTGTCTTTACAAAGAAACACATGTGCGTTTGGTACTAAAGCTTTCGTGAAATCAGTAACTTTCAAAAGAACACGATTATCTTTCAACGTAAAGCTTGTACTGAGAAACAGAAGACTGATCTCAGTTCTAACAATGCTTTCACACATAGCAAACAACTGCTTGTCTTTACAAAGAAACTCATGTGCGTTTGGTATAAAGCTTTGTGAAATTAATAAACTTTCAAAAAAACGCGATTATATTTCAAAGTAAAGGTTGTACTGAGAAAAGTAACATTGATCTCAGTTCTATCAATGCTTTCACACGTAGCAAACAACTGCTTGTCTTTACCAAGAAACACATGTGCGTTTGGTACTAATGCTTTCGTGAAATTGATTGTCTTTCAAAAGAACATTATTATCTTTCAAAGTAAATCTTGTACTGAGAAAAGGAACACTGATCTCAGTTCTAACAATTCTATCACACATAGCATACAACTGCTTGCCTTTACAAAGAAACACATATGCGTTTCTTACTAAAGCTTATGTGAAATTAATAAACTATCAAAAGAACGCGATGAAATTTCAAAGTAAAGCTTGTACTGAGAAAAGGAACACTGATCTCAGTTCGAATAATGCTTTCACACGTAGCAAACAACTGCTTGGCTTTACAAAGAAACACATGTTCTTTTCTTACTAAAGCTTTCATGAAATTAATAAACTTTCAAAAGAACGCGATTATCTTTCAAAGTAAAGCTTGTACTGAGAAAAGAACACTGATCTCAGTTCAAACAATGCTTTAACACGTAGCAAACAACTGCTTGTCTTTACAAAGAAACACATGTGCCTTTGGTACTAAAGCTTTCATGAAATTAATAACTTTCAAAAGAACATGATTATCTATGAAAGTAAAGCTTGTACTGAGAAAAGGAACACTGATCTCAGTTCTAACAATGCTTTCATATGCAGCAAACAACTGCTTGTCTTTACAAAGAAACTCATGTGCGTTTGGTACTAAAGCTTTGTAAAATTAATAAACTTTCAAAAGAACGCGATTATCTTTCAAAGTAAAGCTTGTACTGAGAAAAGGAACACTGATCTCAGTTCTAACAATGCTTTCACACGTACCAAACAACTGCTTGTCTTTACAAAGAAACTCATGTGCGTTTAGTAATAAAGCTTTGGGAAATTAATAAACTTTCAAAAGAACGCGATTATCTTTCAAAGTAAAGCTTGTACTGAGAAAAGGAACACTGATCTCAGTTCTGACAATGCTTTCACACGTAGCAAAGAACTCCTTGTCTTTACAAAGAAACACATGTTCGTTTCTTACTAAAGCTTTCGTGAAATTAATAAACTTTCAAGAGAACGCGATTATCTTTCAAAGTAAAGCTTGTACTGAGAAAGGAACACTGATCTCAGTTCTAACAATGCTTCACACGTAGGAAACAACTGCTTTTCTTTACCAAGAAACACATGTGCTTTTGGTACTAATGCTTTCGTGAAATTGATAATTTTAAAAAGAACACGATTATCTTTCAAAGTAATGCTTGTACTGAGAAACGGAACACTGACCTTAGTTCTAACAAGACTTTGACACATAGCAAAATACTGCTTGTCTTTACAAAAAAACACATGTGCGTTTCTTACTAAAGCATTCGTGAAATGAATAAACTTACAAAACAACGCGATTATCTTTCAAAGTAAAGCTTGTACTGAGAAAAGGAACACTGATCTCAGTTCTTACAATGCTTTCACACGTAGCAAACTACTGCTTGTCATTACCAAGAAACACATGTGCGTTTGGTACTAATGCTTTCGTGAAATTAATAATCTTTCAAAAGTACAATATTATCATTCAAAGTAAAGCTTGTACTGAGAAAAGGAACACTGATCTCAGTTCTAACAATGGTTTCACACGGAGCATACAACTCTTAGTCTTTACAAAGAAACTCATGTGTGTTTGGTACTAAAGCTTTGTGAAATTAATAAACTTTCAAAAGAACGCAATTATCTTTCAAAGTAAGGCTTGTACTGAGAAAAGGAACACTGATCTCAGTTCTAACAATGCTTTCACACGTAGCAAACAACTGCTTGTCTTTACCAAAAAACACATGTGCGTTTGGTACAAATGCTTTCGTGAAATTGATTATCTTTCAAAAGAACATGATTATCTTTCAAAGTAAATCTTGTACTGAGAAAGGAACACTGATCTCAGTTCTAACAATTCACTCACACATAGCATACAACTGCTTGCCTTTACAAAGAAACACATGTGCGTTTCTTACTAAAGCTTATGTGAAATTAATAAACTTTCAAAAGAACGCGATGAAATTTCAAAGTAAAGCTCGTACTGAGAAAAGGAACACTGATCTCAGTTCGAATAATGCTTTCACACGTAGCAAACAACTGCTTGGCTTTACAAAGAAACACATGTTCTTTTCTTACTAAAGCTTTCATGAAATTAATAAACTTTCAAAAGAACGCGATTATCTTTCGAAGTGAAGCTTGTTCTGAGAAAAGGAACCCTGATCTCAGTTCTCAAAATGATTTCACATATAGCAAAAAACTGCTTGTCTTTACAAGGAAACACATGTGCGTTTGGTACTGAAGCTTTCATGAAATCAATAACTTTCAAAAGAACGCGATTATCTTTCAAAGTAAAGCTTGAACTGAGAAAAGGAACACTGATCTCAGTTCTAACAGTGGTTTCACACGTATCAAACAACTCTGTGTCTTTACAAAGAAACTCATGTGCGTTTGGTACTAAAGCTTTGTGAAATTAATAAACTTTCAAAAGAACGCAATTATCTTTCAAAGTAAAGCTTGTACTGAGAAAAGGAACACTGATCTCAGTTTTAACAATGCTTTCACAGGTAGCAAACAACTGCTTGGCTTTACAAAGAAACACATATTCGTTTCTTACGAAAGCTTTCGTGAAATTAATAAACTTTCAAAAGAACGTGATTATCTTTCAAAGTAAAGCTTGTACTGAGAAAAGGAACACGGATCTCAGTTCTAATAATGCTTTTACACTTAGCAAACACCTGCTTGTCTTTACAAAGAAACACATGTGCGTTTGGTAGTAAAGCTTTCGTGAAATTAACATCTTTCAAAAGAATGCGATGATCTTTCAAAGTAAAGCTTGTACTGACAAACGGAACACTGATCTCAGTTCTAACAATGCTTTGACACATAGCAAACAACTGCTTGTCTTTACCAAGAAACACATGTGCATTTGGTACTAATGCTTTCGTGAAATTGATAATCTTTCAAAAGAACATGATTATCTTTCAAAGTAAAGCTTGTACTGAGAAAAGGAACACTGACCTCAGTTCTAACAATTCTATCACACATAGCAGACAACTGCTTGTCTTTACAAAGAAACACATGTGCATTTTGTACTAAAACTTTCGTGAAATCAGTAACTTTCAAAAGAACAAGATTATTTTTCAACGTAAAGCTTGCACTGAGAAACGGAAGACTGATCTCAGTTCTAAAAATTATATCACACATAGCAAACAACTGCTTGCCTTTACCAAGAAACACATGTGCGATTCTTACTAAAGTTTTCGTGAAATTAATAAACTATAAAAGAACGTGATGGAATTTCAAAGTAAAGATTGTACTGAGAAAAGGAACACTGATCTCAGTTCTAACAATGCTTTCACATGTAGCAAACAACTGCTGGGCTTTACAAAGAAACACATGTTCTTTTCTTACTAAGCTTTCATGAAATTTATAAACTTTCAAAAGAACGCGATTATCTTTCAAAGTAAAGCTTGTACTGAGAAAAGAACACTGATCTCATTTCTGACAATGCTTTCACACGTTGCAAACAACTCCTTGTCTTTACAAAGAAACACTTTCGTTTCTTACTAAAGCTTTCGTGAAATCAATAACTTTCAAGGAACGCGATTATCTTTAAAAGTAAAGCTTGTACTGAGAAAAGGAACACTGATCTCAGTTCTAACAATGCTTTCACACGTACCAAACAACTGCTTGTCTATACCAAGAAAAACATGGGCGTTTGGTACTAATGCTTTCGTGAAATTGATAATCTTTCAAAACAACGCGATTATCTTTCAAAGTAAAGGTTGTACTGAGAAAAGGAACACTGATCTCAGTTCTAACAATGCTTTCACACGTAGGAAACAACTGCTTGTCTTTACAAAGAAGCTCATGTGCATTTGGTACTAAAGCTTTGTGAAATTAATAAACTTTCAAAAGAACGCGATTATCTTTCAAAGTAAAGCTTGTACTGAGAAAATGAACACTGATCTCAGTTATGACAATGTTTTTACACGTAGCAAACAACTCCTTGTCTTTACAAAGAAACACATGTTCGTTTCTTACTAAAGCTTTCGTGAAATTAATAAACTTGCAAAGAACGCATTTATCTTTCGAAGTAAAGCTTGTACTTAAAAGGAACACTAATCTCAGTTCTAATAATGCTTTCACAAGTAGCAAACAACCTCTTGTCTTTACAGAGAAACACATGTGCGTTTGTTACTAAAGCTTTCGTGAAATCAATAACTTTCAAGGAACGTGATTATCTTTAAAAGTAAAGCTTGTACTGAGAAAAGGAACACTGATCTCAGTTCTAACAATGCTTTCACATGTAGCAAACAACTGCTTGTCTTTACAAAGAAACACATGTGTGTTTGGTACTAAAGCTTTCGTGAAATTAATAACTATCAAAAGAACATGATTATCTTTGAAAGTAAAGCTTGTACTGAGAAAAGGACCACTGATCTCAGTTCTAACAATGCTTTCATATGCAGCAAACAACTGCTTGTCTTTATAAAGAAACTCATGTGCGTTTGGTACTAAAGCTTTGTGAAATTAATAAACTTTCAAATGAACGCGATTATATTTCAAAGTAAAGCTTGTACTGAGAAAAGGAACACTGATCTCAGTTCTCACAATGCTTTCACACATAGCAAACAACTGCTTGTCTCTACAAAGAAACATATGTGCGTTTGGTACTAAAGCATTCTTGAAATTAATAAACTTTCAAATGAACGCGATTATCTTTCAAAGTAATGCTTGTATTGAGAAAAGGATCACTGATCTCAGTTCTAACAATCCTTTCACATGTAGGAAACAACTGCTTGTCTTTACACAGAAACACATGTGCGTTTCTTACTAAAGCTTTTGTGAAATTAACAATGTTGCAAAAGAACCCGATTATCTTTCAAAGTAAAGCTTGTACTGAGAAAAGGAAAACTGATGTCAGTTCTAAGAATGCTTTCACACGTAGCAAACAGCGGTTTTCTTTAGAAAGAAACACATCTGCGTTTCTTACTAAAGCTTTCGTGAAATTTATAAACTTTCAAAAGAACGCGATTACCTTTCAAGGTAAAGCTTGTACTGAGAAAAGGAACACTGATCTCAGTTCTAACAGTGCTTTCACACCTAGCATACAACTCTTACCTTTACAAATGAACACCTGTACGTTTCTTACTAAAGCATTCGTAAAAGTAATACACTTTCAAAAGAATGAAATTATCTTTCAAATTAAAGACTGCACTGAGAAAACGAACACTGATCTCAGTTCTAACAATGCTTTCACACGTAGCAAACAACTGATTGTCTCTACAAAGAAACACATGTGTGTTTCTTACTAAAGCTTTCGTGAAATTAATAAACTTTCAAAAGAACGCATTTATCTTTCAAAGTAAAGCTTGTACTGAGAAATGGAACACAGATCTCAGTTCTAACAATGCTTTCACACATAGCAAACAACTGCTTGTCTTTACAAAGAAACACATGTGCGTTTCTTACTAAAGCTATCGTGAAATTAAAAACTTTCAAAAGAACGCGATTTCCTTTCAAAGTAAACTTGTACTGAAAAAAGGAACACTGATCTCAGTTCTAACAATGTTTCACACAGAGCAAACAACTGCTTTTCTTTACAAAGAAACACATGTGCGTTTCTTACTAAAGCTTTCCTGAAATTAATAAACTTTCAAAAGAACACGATTATCTTTCAAAGTAAACCTTGTACTGAGAAAAGGAACACTGATCTCAATTCTAACAATGCTTTCAAACGTAGCAAACTACTGCTTGTCTTTACAAATAAACACATGTGCATTTCTTACTAAAGCTTTCGTGAAATTAATAAAGTATCAAAAGAACGCGATTATCTTTCTAAGTACAGCTTGTACTGAGAAAAGGAACACTGATCTCAGTTCTAACAATGCTTTCACATATAGCAAACAACTGCTTGTCTTTACAAAGAAACACATGAGCGTTTCTTACTACAGCTTTCATGTAATTAATAAACTTTCCAAAGAACGCCATTTTTTTCAAAGTAAACTTGTACTGAAAAAAGGAACACTGA
This sequence comes from Chionomys nivalis, assembly GCF_950005125.1. NCBI lineage: Eukaryota > Metazoa > Chordata > Mammalia > Rodentia > Cricetidae > Chionomys > Chionomys nivalis. Next base: position 56,522 of record NW_026646969.1, on the reverse strand, counting down.
TCTCAGTTCGAACAGTGTTTCACACATAGCAAACAACTGCTTGTCTTTACAAAGAAACGCATGTGCGTTTTTTACTAAAGCTTTTATGAAATTAATAAACTTTCAAAAAAATGCGATTATCTTTCAAATAAAGCTTGTACTGAGAAAAGGAACACTGATCTCAGTTCTAACAATTCTTTCTCACATAGCAAACAACTGCTTGTCTTTACTCAGAAACAAATGTGCGTTTCATAGTAAAGCTTTCGTGATATTAATAAACTTTCAAAGAACGCAATTATCTTTCAAACTAAAGCTTGCACTGATAAAAGGAACACTGATCTCAGTTCTAACAATGCTTTCACACGTAGCAAACTGCTTGTATTTACAAAGAAACACATATGTGTTTGGTACTGGAGCTTTCTTGAAATTAATAAACTTTCAAAAGAACGCAATTATCTTTCAAAGTAAAGCTTGTACTGAGAAAAGGAACACTGATCTCAGTTCTAACAATGCTTTCATATTTAGCAAACAACTGCTTGTCTTCACATAGAAACACATGTGAGTTTCTTACTAAAGCTTTCGAGAAATAAATAAACTTTCAAAAGAACGTGATTATCTTTCAAAGTAAGGCTTGTGCTGAGAAAAGGAACACTGATCTCAGTTCTAACAATGCTTTCACACGTAGCAAACAACTGCTTGTCTTTACAAAGAAAGACATGTGCGTTTCTTACTAAAGCTTTCGTGAAATTAATAAACTTTCAAAGGAACGCAATTATCTTTCAAAGTAAAGCTTGTGCTGAGAAAAGCACCACTGATCTCAATTCTAACAATAACTTGACATGTCGCAAAAAAGTACTTCACAGAGAAAAATTTTGCGTTTCTTAATAAAGCTTTTCATAAATGAATGCACTTTCAAAAGAATGTGATTATCTTTCAAAGTAAAGCTTTTACAGAGAAATGGTACACTGATCTCACTTCTAACAATACTTTGACACGTCGCAACCAACTTCTTCTCTTTACTAAGAAACACATGTTTGTTTCTAACTAAAGCTTTTCAGAAATGAATTCACTTTTCAAAGAACATGATTATCTTTCAAAGTAAAGCTTCTCCATAGAAAATGAATATTGATCTCACTTCAAAAATACTTTGACAAGTCGCAAACAAGTGCTTCTCCTTTTTTTTTCTTTTCTTTTTTTTTTGGTTTTTCGAGACAAGGTTTCTCTGTGGTTTTGGAGCCTGTCCTGGAACTAGCTCTTGTAGACCAGGCTGGTCTCGAACTCACAGAGATCCGCCTGCCTCTGCCTCCCGAGTGCTGGGATTAAAGGCGTGCGCCACCACCGCCCGGCTAGTGCTTCTCCTTTTCAAGAAACACATGTGTCTTTCTTACTAAAACATTTTAAGAAATGAATATACTTTCAAATGAACGTGATTATCTTTCAAAATAAAGCTTGTACAGAGAAAAGGAACACTGATTTCACTTCGAACAGTAATTTTACATGGCGCAAACAACTGCTTCTCTTTAGAGAGAAACACGTGCGTTTCTTACTAAAGTTTTTAAAGAAATGGAAACCCTTTCAAAAGAATGTGCTTATCTTTCAAAGTAAAGCTTGTACAGTGACAAGTAACACTGATCTCCATTCTAACAATACTTTGATATGTAGCAAACATCGGCTTCTCTTTACCAAGAAACACATATACATTTCTTACTAAAGCTTTTCTTGAAATACGCTTTCAAAAGAACATGATTATCTTTCAATCTAAAGGTTGTACAGAAAAAAGGAATACTGATCTCACGTCTAACAATATTTTGAAATGTTGCAAACAACTGCTTCACATTACCAAGAAACACATGTGCATTTCCAACCAAGGCTTTTCAAGAAATGATTACATTTTCAAAGGAACATGATTATCTTTCAAAGTAAAGCTTCTACAGAGAAAAGGAACACTGATCTTACTTCTAACAATACTTTGACATGTTGCAAACAACTGCTTCTCCTTACCAAGAAACACATGTCTGTTTTTAACTAAAGCTTTTCAAGAAATGAATATACTTTAAAAAGAATGTGATCATCTTTCAAAGTAAAGTTTGTACAGAGAAAAGGAACAATGATCTCACATCTAACAGTAATTTGACATGTTGCAAACAACTGCTTCTCTTACAGATAAACACTTGTGAGATTCTTACTAAAGCTATTTATGAAATGAATACACTTTCAAAACAATGTGATTATCTTTCAAATTAAAGCTTCTACAGAGAAAAGGAATACTGATCTCAGTTCTAAGAATACTTTGACATGTCGCAAACTACTGCTTCTCTTTACCAAGGAACACATGTGCGTTTCCAACAAAAGCTTTTCAAGAAATGAATACATTTTCAAAAGAACTTGATTATCTTTCAAAGCAAAGATTCTACAGAGTAAAGGAACACTGATCTAACTTCTAACAATACTTTGACATGTCACAAACAACGGCTTCTCTTTACAGAGAAACACTTGTGTGTTTCTTACTTAAGCTATTTATGAAATGAATATACTTTCAAAGAATGTGATTATCTTTCAAAGTAAAGCTTCTACAGAGAAATGAATACTGATCACACTTCTAACAAGACTTTGACATGTCAGAAACAACTGCTTCTCTTTATCAAGACACACATGAGCATTATTACTAAAGCATTTCTAGAAATGAATACACTTTCAAAAGAACGTGACTATATTTCAAAATAAAGCTTCCACAGAGAAAATGAACACTGATCTCACTTCTAACAGTAATTTGACATGTCGAAAAGAAGTGCTTTTCTTTACAGAGAAACACATGTACATTTCTTACTAAAGCTTATCATGAAATGAATACACTTTCAAAAGAATATGATTATACTTCAAAGCAAAGCTTCTACAGAGAAAAGGAACACTGATCTCACTTCTAAAAATACTTGACATGTCGGAAAAAACTGCTTCTCTTTACAGAGAAACACATATGCGTTTCTTCCTAATGCTTTTCATGAAATGAATACACTTTGAAAAGAATGTGATTATCTTTCAAAGTAAAGCTTTTACAGAGAAAGGAACACTGATCTCTCTTCTAAAAATACTTTGACATGATGCATAATACGGCCTTTCTTTACAGAGAAACAACTGTGCGTTTCTTACTAAAGTTATATATGAAACTAATACACTTTCAAAAAACGTGATTATCTTTCAAAATAAAGCTTTGACAGAGAAAAGGAAAACTGATCTCACTTCTAATAGATATTTGACAGTTGCAAACATCTGCTTCTTTACAGAGAAACTCATGTGTGTTTCATACTAAAACTTTTTAAGAAATGAATACACATTCAAAAGAACATGATTATCATTCAAAGCAAAGCTTCTACAGAGGATGGAATTAGGAAACAATTGAATCTCTTTACCAAGTAACACGTGTGTTTCTTACTAAAGCTAATCCTGAAATGAATACACTTTCAAAGGAAGGTGATTATCTTTCAAAGTAAAGCTTCTACACAGAAAGGAACACTGATCTCTCTTCTAACAATACTTTGACATGTCGCAAAAAATGGCCTCTCTTTAGAGAAACACATGTGCGTTTCTTACTAAAGCTATTTATGAAATGAACACCCTTTCAAAAGAATGTGATTTTCTTTCAAAGTAAACCTGCTACAGAGAAAAGGAATACTGATTTCACTTCAAACAATACTTTGAATGTCGTAAACAACTGCTTCTCCTTACCAAGATACACATGTGTGTTTCATGCTAAAGCTTTTCAAGAAATGAATACACTTTCAAAAGAATGTGAATATCTTTCAAAGTAAAGCTTGTACAGAGAAAAGGAATACGGATCTCACTTCTACCAATACTTTAACATGTTCCAAAGAACTGCTTCTCTTTACAGAAAAACACATGTGCTTTTCTTACAAAAGCATTTCATGAAATAAATACACATTCAAAAGAACGTTATTATCTTTCAAAGTAAAACTTCTGCAGAGAAAAGGAAAACTAATCTCACTTCTAACAGTAATTTGACATGTCGCGAACATCTGCTTCTCTTTACAGAGAAACACATGTGCGTTTCTTACTAAAGCTTTTCAAGATATGAATACACTTTCAAAAGAACATGTTTATATTTCAAAACGAAGATTCTACAGAGAAAAGGAACACTGATCTCACTTCTAACAATACTTTGACATGTCGTAAACAATGGCTTCTCTTTACAAGGAACAGTTGTGCGTTTCTTACTTAAGTTATTTATGAAATGAATACACTTTCAAAGAATGTGATTATCTTTCAAAGTAAAGTTTCTAAAGAGAAATGAATACTGATCTCACTTCTAACAAGGCTTTGACATGTCAGAAACAACTGCCTTTCCTTACCAAGAAACACATGTGTGTTATTACTAAAGCATTTAAAGAAATAAATACACTTTCAAAAGAACGTGATTATATTTCAAATTAAAGCTTGCACACAGAAAATGACTACTGATCTCACTTCTAACATGTCGAAAACAACTGCTTCTCCTTACAGAGAAACACATGTGTGTTTCTTACAAAAGTATTTCATGAAATAAATGCACTTTCAAAAAAACGTGATTATCTTCCAAAGTAAAGCTTCTATAGAGAAAAGGAACACTGATCTCACTTCTCAAAAGACTTTGACATGTAGCAAAAACTGCTTCTCTTTACCAAGAAACACATGTGTTTCTTAATAAAGCTTTTCAAGAGATGAATACACTTTCAAAAGAACATGATTATATTTCAAAGCAAAGCTTCTACAGAGAAAAGTAACACTGATCTCACTTCTAACAGTAATTTGCCATGTTGCAAACAACTGCTTTTCTTTACAAAGAAACACTTTTGCGTTTCTTACTAAAGCTATTTTTGAAATGAACTCTTTCAAAACAATGTGATTATCTTCCAAAGTAAAGCTTCTACAGAGAAAAGGAAAACTGATCTCACTTCAAACAGTAATAGATATGTCGGAAAAATCTGCTTCTCTATAAGGAGAAGCACATGTGCATTTCTTAATAAAGCTTTTCCTAAAATGAATACACTTTAAAAAGAACGTGATTATATCTAAAAGCAAAGATTCTACAGAGAAAAGGAACACGGATCTCACTTCTAACAAGCCTTTGACATGTCACAAAGAACTGCTTTGCTTTACAGAAAAAGACATGTGCGTTTCTTACTAAAGCATTTCAAGAAATGAATACACTTTCAAAAGAATGTGATTATCTTTCAAATAAAGCTTCTACAGAGAAAAGGAATACTGATCTCACTTCAAACAGTACTTTGACATGTCGCAAACAATTGCTTCTCTTTAACAAGATACACGTGGGTTTCTTAGTAAAGCTTTTCAAGAAATGAATGAATACACTTTCAAAAGAACGTGATTATATTTCAAAGCATAGCTTCTACAGAGAAAAGGAACACTGATCTCACTTCTAACAGTAATTTGACATGTCGCAAACAACTTTTCTTTACACAGAAAGACGTGTGTTTCTTACTAAAGCTATTTATAAAATGAATACACTTTCCAAAGAATGTGACTTTCTTTCAAAGTAAAGCTTCTACGGAGAAAAGGAACATTGATATCACTTCTAACAATAATTTGACACGTCGCAAACAACTGCTTCTCTTTACAGGGAAACACATGTGTGTTTCTTCCTAAAGCTTTTCATGAAATGAATACACTTTGAAATAAATGTGATTATCTTTCAAAGTAAAGCTTCTACAGAGAAAGGAACACTTATCTCTCTTCCAAAAATACTTTGACATGTCGCAAAAAATGGCTTTTCTTTACAGAGAAACAGTTGTGCGTTTCTTACTAAAGCTATTTTTGAAATGAATACACTTTCAAAACAATGAGATTATCTTTCAAAGTAAAGCTTGTAGAGAGAAAAGAAAACTGTTCTCATTTTTAACAGTAATTTGACATGTCACAAACAACTGCTTTTCTTTAGAGAGAAATACATGTATGTTTCTTACTAAAGATTTTCAAGAAATGTATACACTTTCAAAAGAACGTGATTATCTTTCAAATTAAAGCTTGTACAGAGAAAAGGAATATTGATCTCACTTCAAACAATATTTTGACATGTCCCAAACAACTGCTTCTCCTAACCAAGTAACACATGTGCTTTGCTTACTAAAGTTTTAAAGAAATGAATACACTTTTAAAAGAACATGATTATATTTCAAAGCAGAGTTTCTACAGAGAATGGAACACTGATCTCACTTCTAACAATACTTTGACATGTCGCAAACAACTGCTTCTCTTTACAGAGAAACACTTGTGCGTTTCTTACTAAAGCTATTAATGAAATGAATACACTTTCAGAAGAATATGATTATCTTTCAAAGTAAAGTTGTACAGAGAAAGGTAAACTGATCTCACTTCTAACAATACTTTGACATGTCGCAAACAACTGCTTCTCTTTACCAAGAAACACATGTGTTTCTAACTAAAGCTGTTCAAGAAATGTATACACTTTCAAAAGAATGTGATTATCCTTCAAAGTAAAGCTTGTACAAAGAAAAGGAACACTGATATCACTTCTAACAAGACGTTGACATGTCGCAAAAAACTGCTTCTCTTTATCAAGAAACACATGTGTGTTAGTTACTAAAGCTTTTCAGGAAATGAATACACTTTCAAAAGAATGTGATTATCTTTCAAAGTAAATCTTGTACCTAGAAAAGGAATATTGACCTCACTTCAAACAACACTTTGACATGTCGCAAACAACTGCTTCTCCTTACCAAGTAACACAAGTGCGTTTTAACTAAAGCTTTTCAGGAAAGAATACAGTTTCAAAATAGCGTGATTATCTTTCAATGTAAAGCTTGTACAGAGAAAAGGAACACTGATCTCACTTCTAACAATACTTTGACATGTCGTAAACAATGGCTTCTCTTTACAAGGAACAGTTGTGCATTTCTTACTTAAGTTATTTGTGAAATGAATACACTTTCAAAGAATGTGATTATCTTTCAAAGTAAAGTTTCTAAAGAGAAATGAATACTGATCTCACTTCTAACAAGGCTTTGACATGTCAGAAACAACTGCCTTTCCTTACCAAGAAACACATGTGTGTTATTACTAAAGCATTTAAAGAAATAAATACACTTTCAAAAGAACGTGATTATATTTCAAATTAAAGCTTGCACACAGAAAATGACTACTGATCTCACTTCTAACAATACTTTGACATGTCGAAAACAACTGCTTCTCCTTACAGAGAAACACATGTGTGTTTCTTACAAAAGTATTTCATGAAATAAATGCACTTTCAAAAAAACGTGATTATCTTCCAAAGGAAAGCTTCTATAGAGAAAAGGAACACTGATCTCACTTCTCAAAAGACTTTGACATGTAGCAAAAACTGCTTCTCTTTACCAAGAAACACATGTGTTTCTTAATAAAGCTTTTCAAGAGATGAATACACTTTCAAAAGAACATGATTATATTTCAAAGCAAAGCTTCTACAGAGAAAAGTAACACTGATCTCACTTCTAACAGTAATTTGCCATGTTGCAAACAACTGCTTTTCTTTACAAAGAAACACTTTTGCGTTTCTTACTAAAGCTATTTTTGAAATGAACTCTTTCAAAACAATGTGATTATCTTCCAAAGTAAAGCTTCTACAGAGAAAAGGAAAACTGATCTCACTTCAAACAGTAATAGATATGTCGGAAAAATCTGCTTCTCTATAAGGAGAAGCACATGTGCATTTCTTAATAAAGCTTTTCCTAAAATGAATACACTTTAAAAAGAACGTGATTATATCTAAAAGCAAAGATTCTACAGAGAAAAGGAACACGGATCTCACTTCTAACAAGCCTTTGACATGTCACAAAGAACTGCTTTGCTTTACAGAAAAAGACATGTGCGTTTCTTACTAAAGCATTTCAAGAAATGAATACACTTTCAAAAGAATGTGATTATCTTTCAAATAAAGCTTCTACAGAGAAAAGGAATACTGATCTCACTTCAAACAGTACTTTGACATGTCGCAAACAATTGCTTCTCTTTAACAAGATACACGTGGGTTTCTTAGTAAAGCTTTTCAAGAAATGAATGAATACACTTTCAAAAGAACGTGATTATATTTCAAAGCATAGCTTCTACAGAGAAAAGGAACACTGATCTCACTTCTAACAGTAATTTGACATGTCGCAAACAACTTTTCTTTACACAGAAAGACGTGTGTTTCTTACTAAAGCTATTTATAAAATGAATACACTTTCCAAAGAATGTGACTTTCTTTCAAAGTAAAGCTTCTACGGAGAAAAGGAACATTGATATCACTTCTAACAATAATTTGACACGTCGCAAACAACTGCTTCTCTTTACAGGGAAACACATGTGTGTTTCTTCCTAAAGCTTTTCATGAAATGAATACACTTTGAAATAAATGTGATTATCTTTCAAAGTAAAGCTTCTACAGAGAAAGGAACACTTATCTCTCTTCCAAAAATACTTTGACATGTCGCAAAAAATGGCTTTTCTTTACAGAGAAACAGTTGTGCGTTTCTTACTAAAGCTATTTTTGAAATGAATACACTTTCAAAACAATGAGATTATCTTTCAAAGTAAAGCTTGTAGAGAGAAAAGAAAACTGTTCTCATTTTTAACAGTAATTTGACATGTCACAAACAACTGCTTTTCTTTAGAGAGAAATACATGTATGTTTCTTACTAAAGATTTTCAAGAAATGTATACACTTTCAAAAGAACGTGATTATCTTTCAAATTAAAGCTTGTACAGAGAAAAGGAATATTGATCTCACTTCAAACAATATTTTGACATGTCCCAAACAACTGCTTCTCCTAACCAAGTAACACATGTGCTTTGCTTACTAAAGTTTTAAAGAAATGAATACACTTTTAAAAGAACATGATTATATTTCAAAGCAGAGTTTCTACAGAGAATGGAACACTGATCTCACTTCTAACAATACTTTGACATGTCGCAAACAACTGCTTCTCTTTACAGAGAAACACTTGTGCGTTTCTTACTAAAGCTATTAATGAAATGAATACACTTTCAGAAGAATATGATTATCTTTCAAAGTAAAGTTGTACAGAGAAAGGTAAACTGATCTCACTTCTAACAATACTTTGACATGTCGCAAACAACTGCTTCTCTTTACCAAGAAACACATGTGTTTCTAACTAAAGCTGTTCAAGAAATGTATACACTTTCAAAAGAATGTGATTATCCTTCAAAGTAAAGCTTGTACAAAGAAAAGGAACACTGATATCACTTCTAACAAGACGTTGACATGTCGCAAAAAACTGCTTCTCTTTATCAAGAAACACATGTGTGTTAGTTACTAAAGCTTTTCAGGAAATGAATACACTTTCAAAAGAATGTGATTATCTTTCAAAGTAAATCTTGTACCTAGAAAAGGAATATTGACCTCACTTCAAACAACACTTTGACATGTCGCAAACAACTGCTTCTCCTTACCAAGTAACACAAGTGCGTTTTAACTAAAGCTTTTCAGGAAAGAATACAGTTTCAAAATAGCGTGATTATCTTTCAATGTAAAGCTTGTACAGAGAAAAGGAACACTGATCTCACTTCTAACAATACTTTGACATGTCGTAAACAATGGCTTCTCTTTACAAGGAACAGTTGTGCATTTCTTACTTAAGTTATTTGTGAAATGAATACACTTTCAAAGAATGTGATTATCTTTCAAAGTAAAGTTTCTAAAGAGAAATGAATACTGATCTCACTTCTAACAAGGCTTTGACATGTCAGAAACAACTGCCTTTCCTTACCAAGAAACACATGTGTGTTATTACTAAAGCATTTAAAGAAATAAATACACTTTCAAAAGAACGTGATTATATTTCAAATTAAAGCTTGCACACAGAAAATGACTACTGATCTCACTTCTAACAATACTTTGACATGTCGAAAACAACTGCTTCTCCTTACAGAGAAACACATGTGTGTTTCTTACAAAAGTATTTCATGAAATAAATGCACTTTCAAAAAAACGTGATTATCTTCCAAAGGAAAGCTTCTATAGAGAAAAGGAACACTGATCTCACTTCTCAAAAGACTTTGACATGTAGCAAAAACTGCTTCTCTTTACCAAGAAACACATGTGTTTCTTAATAAAGCTTTTCAAGAGATGAATACACTTTCAAAAGAACATGATTATATTTCAAAGCAAAGCTTCTACAGAGAAAAGTAACACTGATCTCACTTCTAACAGTAATTTGCCATGTTGCAAACAACTGCTTTTCTTTACAAAGAAACACTTTTGCGTTTCTTACTAAAGCTATTTTTGAAATGAACTCTTTCAAAACAATGTGATTATCTTCCAAAGTAAAGCTTCTACAGAGAAAAGGAAAACTGATCTCACTTCAAACAGTAATAGATATGTCGGAAAAATCTGCTTCTCTATAAGGAGAAGCACATGTGCATTTCTTAATAAAGCTTTTCCTAAAATGAATACACTTTAAAAAGAACGTGATTATATCTAAAAGCAAAGATTCTACAGAGAAAAGGAACACGGATCTCACTTCTAACAAGCCTTTGACATGTCACAAAGAACTGCTTTGCTTTACAGAAAAAGACATGTGCGTTTCTTACTAAAGCATTTCAAGAAATGAATACACTTTCAAAAGAATGTGATTATCTTTCAAATAAAGCTTCTACAGAGAAAAGGAATACTGATCTCACTTCAAACAATACTTTGACATGTCGCAAACAATTGCTTCTCTTTAACAAGATACACGTGGGTTTCTTAGTAAAGCTTTTCAAGAAATGAATACACTTTCAAAAGAACGTGATTATATTTCAAAGCATAGCTTCTACAGAGAAAAGGAACACTGATCTCACTTCTAACAGTAATTTGACATGTCGCAAACAACTTTTCTTTACACAGAAAGACGTGTGTTTCTTACTAAAGCTATTTATAAAATGAATACACTTTCCAAAGAATGTGACTTTCTTTCAAAGTAAAGCTTCTACGGAGAAAAGGAACATTGATATCACTTCTAACAATAATTTGACACGTCGCAAACAACTGCTTCTCTTTACAGGGAAACACATGTGTGTTTCTTCCTAAAGCTTTTCATGAAATGAATACACTTTGAAATAAATGTGATTATCTTTCAAAGTAAAGCTTCTACAGAGAAAGGAACACTTATCTCTCTTCCAAAAATACTTTGACATGTCGCAAAAAATGGCTTTTCTTTACAGAGAAACAGTTGTGCGTTTCTTACTAAAGCTATTTTTGAAATGAATACACTTTCAAAACAATGAGATTATCTTTCAAAGTAAAGCTTGTAGAGAGAAAAGAAAACTGTTCTCATTTTTAACAGTAATTTGACATGTCACAAACAACTGCTTTTCTTTAGAGAGAAATACATGTATGTTTCTTACTAAAGATTTTCAAGAAATGTATACACTTTCAAAAGAACGTGATTATCTTTCAAATTAAAGCTTGTACAGAGAAAAGGAATATTGATCTCACTTCAAACAATATTTTGACATGTCCCAAACAACTGCTTCTCCTAACCAAGTAACACATGTGCTTTGCTTACTAAAGTTTTAAAGAAATGAATACACTTTTAAAAGAACATGATTATATTTCAAAGCAGAGTTTCTACAGAGAATGGAACACTGATCTCACTTCTAACAATACTTTGACATGTCGCAAACAACTGCTTCTCTTTACAGAGAAACACTTGTGCGTTTCTTACTAAAGCTATTAATGAAATGAATACACTTTCAGAAGAATATGATTATCTTTCAAAGTAAAGTTGTACAGAGAAAGGTAAACTGATCTCACTTCTAACAATACTTTGACATGTCGCAAACAACTGCTTCTCTTTACCAAGAAACACATGTGTTTCTAACTAAAGCTGTTCAAGAAATGTATACACTTTCAAAAGAATGTGATTATCCTTCAAAGTAAAGCTTGTACAAAGAAAAGGAACACTGATATCACTTCTAACAAGACGTTGACATGTCGCAAAAAACTGCTTCTCTTTATCAAGAAACACATGTGTGTTAGTTACTAAAGCTTTTCAGGAAATGAATACACTTTCAAAAGAATGTGATTATCTTTCAAAGTAAATCTTGTACCTAGAAAAGGAATATTGACCTCACTTCAAACAACACTTTGACATGTCGCAAACAACTGCTTCTCCTTACCAAGTAACACAAGTGCGTTTTAACTAAAGCTTTTCAGGAAAGAATACAGTTTCAAAATAGCGTGATTATCTTTCAATGTAAAGCTTGTACAGAGAAAAGGAACACTGATCTCACTTCTAACAATACTTTGACATGTCGTAAACAATGGCTTCTCTTTACAAGGAACAGTTGTGCATTTCTTACTTAAGTTATTTGTGAAATGAATACACTTTCAAAGAATGTGATTATCTTTCAAAGTAAAGTTTCTAAAGAGAAATGAATACTGATCTCACTTCTAACAAGGCTTTGACATGTCAGAAACAACTGCCTTTCCTTACCAAGAAACACATGTGTGTTATTACTAAAGCATTTAAAGAAATAAATACACTTTCAAAAGAACGTGATTATATTTCAAATTAAAGCTTGCACACAGAAAATGACTACTGATCTCACTTCTAACAATACTTTGACATGTCGAAAACAACTGCTTCTCCTTACAGAGAAACACATGTGTGTTTCTTACAAAAGTATTTCATGAAATAAATGCACTTTCAAAAAAACGTGATTATCTTCCAAAGGAAAGCTTCTATAGAGAAAAGGAACACTGATCTCACTTCTCAAAAGACTTTGACATGTAGCAAAAACTGCTTCTCTTTACCAAGAAACACATGTGTTTCTTAATAAAGCTTTTCAAGAGATGAATACACTTTCAAAAGAACATGATTATATTTCAAAGCAAAGCTTCTACAGAGAAAAGTAACACTGATCTCACTTCTAACAGTAATTTGCCATGTTGCAAACAACTGCTTTTCTTTACAAAGAAAGACTTTTGCGTTTCTTACTAAAGCTATTTTTGAAATGAACTCTTTCAAAACAATGTGATTATCTTCCAAAGTAAAGCTTCTACAGAGAAAAGGAAAACTGATCTCACTTCAAACAGTAATAGATATGTCGGAAAAATCTGCTTCTCTATAAGGAGAAGCACATGTGCATTTCTTAATAAAGCTTTTCCTAAAATGAATACACTTTAAAAAGAACGTGATTATATCTAAAAGCAAAGATTCTACAGAGAAAAGGAACACGGATCTCACTTCTAACAAGCCTTTGACATGTCACAAAGAACTGCTTTGCTTTACAGAAAAAGACATGTGCGTTTCTTACTAAAGCATTTCAAGAAATGAATACACTTTCAAAAGAATGTGATTATCTTTCAAATAAAGCTTCTACAGAGAAAAGGAATACTGATCTCACTTCAAACAATACTTTGACATGTCGCAAACAATTGCTTCTCTTTAACAAGATACACGTGGGTTTCTTAATAAAGCTTTTCAAGAAATGAATACACTTTCAAAAGAACGTGATTATATTTCAAAGCATAGCTTCTACAGAGAAAAGGAACACTGATCTCACTTCTAACAGTAATTTGACATGTCGCAAACAACTTTTCTTTACACAGAAAGACGTGTGTTTCTTACTAAAGCTATTTATAAAATGAATACACTTTCCAAAGAATGTGACTTTCTTTCAAAGTAAAGCTTCTACGGAGAAAAGGAACATTGATATCACTTCTAACAATAATTTGACACGTCGCAAACAACTGCTTCTCTTTACAGGGAAACACATGTGTGTTTCTTCCTAAAGCTTTTCATGAAATGAATACACTTTGAAATAAATGTGATTATCTTTCAAAGTAAAGCTTCTACAGAGAAAGGAACACTTATCTCTCTTCCAAAAATACTTTGACATGTCGCAAAAAATGGCTTTTCTTTACAGAGAAACAGTTGTGCGTTTCTTACTAAAGCTATTTTTGAAATGAATACACTTTCAAAACAATGAGATTATCTTTCAAAGTAAAGCTTGTAGAGAGAAAAGAAAACTGTTCTCATTTTTAACAGTAATTTGACATGTCACAAACAACTGCTTTTCTTTAGAGAGAAATACATGTATGTTTCTTACTAAAGATTTTCAAGAAATGTATACACTTTCAAAAGAACGTGATTATCTTTCAAATTAAAGCTTGTACAGAGAAAAGGAATATTGATCTCACTTCAAACAATATTTTGACATGTCCCAAACAACTGCTTCTCCTAACCAAGTAACACATGTGCTTTGCTTACTAAAGTTTTAAAGAAATGAATACACTTTTAAAAGAACATGATTATATTTCAAAGCAGAGTTTCTACAGAGAATGGAACACTGATCTCACTTCTAACAATACTTTGACATGTCGCAAACAACTGCTTCTCTTTACAGAGAAACACTTGTGCGTTTCTTACTAAAGCTATTAATGAAATGAATACACTTTCAGAAGAATATGATTATCTTTCAAAGTAAAGTTGTACAGAGAAAGGTAAACTGATCTCACTTCTAACAATACTTTGACATGTCGCAAACAACTGCTTCTCTTTACCAAGAAACACATGTGTTTCTAACTAAAGCTGTTCAAGAAATGTATACACTTTCAAAAGAATGTGATTATCCTTCAAAGTAAAGCTTGTACAAAGAAAAGGAACACTGATATCACTTCTAACAAGACGTTGACATGTCGCAAAAAACTGCTTCTCTTTATCAAGAAACACATGTGTGTTAGTTACTAAAGCTTTTCAGGAAATGAATACACTTTCAAAAGAATGTGATTATCTTTCAAAGTAAATCTTGTACCTAGAAAAGGAATATTGACCTCACTTCAAACAACACTTTGACATGTCGCAAACAACTGCTTCTCCTTACCAAGTAACACAAGTGCGTTTTAACTAAAGCTTTTCAGGAAAGAATACAGTTTCAAAATAGCGTGATTATCTTTCAATGTAAAGCTTGTACAGAGAAAAGGAACACTGATCTCACTTCTAACAATACTTTGACATGTCGTAAACAATGGCTTCTCTTTACAAGGAACAGTTGTGCATTTCTTACTTAAGTTATTTGTGAAATGAATACACTTTCAAAGAATGTGATTATCTTTCAAAGTAAAGTTTCTAAAGAGAAATGAATACTGATCTCACTTCTAACAAGGCTTTGACATGTCAGAAACAACTGCCTTTCCTTACCAAGAAACACATGTGTGTTATTACTAAAGCATTTAAAGAAATAAATACACTTTCAAAAGAACGTGATTATATTTCAAATTAAAGCTTGCACACAGAAAATGACTACTGATCTCACTTCTAACAATACTTTGACATGTCGAAAACAACTGCTTCTCCTTACAGAGAAACACATGTGTGTTTCTTACAAAAGTATTTCATGAAATAAATGCACTTTCAAAAAAACGTGATTATCTTCCAAAGGAAAGCTTCTATAGAGAAAAGGAACACTGATCTCACTTCTCAAAAGACTTTGACATGTAGCAAAAACTGCTTCTCTTTACCAAGAAACACATGTGTTTCTTAATAAAGCTTTTCAAGAGATGAATACACTTTCAAAAGAACATGATTATATTTCAAAGCAAAGCTTCTACAGAGAAAAGTAACACTGATCTCACTTCTAACAGTAATTTGCCATGTTGCAAACAACTGCTTTTCTTTACAAAGAAACACTTTTGCGTTTCTTACTAAAGCTATTTTTGAAATGAACTCTTTCAAAACAATGTGATTATCTTCCAAAGTAAAGCTTCTACAGAGAAAAGGAAAACTGATCTCACTTCAAACAGTAATAGATATGTCGGAAAAATCTGCTTCTCTATAAGGAGAAGCACATGTGCATTTCTTAATAAAGCTTTTCCTAAAATGAATACACTTTAAAAAGAACGTGATTATCTTTCAAAGTAAATCTTGTACCTAGAAAAGGAATATTGACCTCACTTCAAACAACACTTTGACATGTCGCAAACAACTGCTTCTCCTTACCAAGTAACACAAGTGCGTTTTAACTAAAGCTTTTCAGGAAAGAATACAGTTTCAAAATAGCGTGATTATCTTTCAATGTAAAGCTTCTACAGAGAAAAGGAATACTGATCTCACTTCAAACAATACTTTGACATGTCGCAAACAATTGCTTCTCTTTAACAAGATACACGTGGGTTTCTTAGTAAAGCTTTTCAAGAAATGAATACACTTTCAAAAGAACGTGATTATATTTCAAAGCATAGCTTCTACAGAGAAAAGGAACACTGATCTCACTTCTAACAGTAATTTGACATGTCGCAAACAACTTTTCTTTACACAGAAAGACGTGTGTTTCTTACTAAAGCTATTTATAAAATGAATACACTTTCCAAAGAATGTGACTTTCTTTCAAAGTAAAGCTTCTACGGAGAAAAGGAACATTGATATCACTTCTAACAATAATTTGACACGTCGCAAACAACTGCTTCTCTTTACAGGGAAACACATGTGTGTTTCTTCCTAAAGCTTTTCATGAAATGAATACACTTTGAAATAAATGTGATTATCTTTCAAAGTAAAGCTTCTACAGAGAAAGGAACACTTATCTCTCTTCCAAAAATACTTTGACATGTCGCAAAAAATGGCTTTTCTTTACAGAGAAACAGTTGTGCGTTTCTTACTAAAGCTATTTTTGAAATGAATACACTTTCAAAACAATGAGATTATCTTTCAAAGTAAAGCTTGTAGAGAGAAAAGAAAACTGTTCTCATTTTTAACAGTAATTTGACATGTCACAAACAACTGCTTTTCTTTAGAGAGAAATACATGTATGTTTCTTACTAAAGATTTTCAAGAAATGTATACACTTTCAAAAGAACGTGATTATCTTTCAAATTAAAGCTTGTACAGAGAAAAGGAATATTGATCTCACTTCAAACAATATTTTGACATGTCCCAAACAACTGCTTCTCCTAACCAAGTAACACATGTGCTTTGCTTACTAAAGTTTTAAAGAAATGAATACACTTTTAAAAGAACATGATTATATTTCAAAGCAGAGTTTCTACAGAGAATGGAACACTGATCTCACTTCTAACAATACTTTGACATGTCGCAAACAACTGCTTCTCTTTACAGAGAAACACTTGTGCTTTTCTTACTAAAGCTATTAATGAAATGAATACACTTTCAGAAGAATATGATTATCTTTCAAAGTAAAGTTGTACAGAGAAAGGTAAACTGATCTCACTTCTAACAATACTTTGACATGTCGCAAACAACTGCTTCTCTTTACCAAGAAACACATGTGTTTCTAACTAAAGCTGTTCAAGAAATGTATACACTTTCAAAAGAATGTGATTATCCTTCAAAGTAAAGCTTGTACAAAGAAAAGGAACACTGATATCACTTCTAACAAGACGTTGACATGTCGCAAAAAACTGCTTCTCTTTATCAAGAAACACATGTGTGTTAGTTACTAAAGCTTTTCAGGAAATGAATACACTTTCAAAAGAATGTGATTATCTTTCAAAGTAAATCTTGTACCTAGAAAAGGAATATTGACCTCACTTCAAACAACACTTTGACATGTCGCAAACAACTGCTTCTCCTTACCAAGTAACACAAGTGCGTTTTAACTAAAGCTTTTCAGGAAAGAATACAGTTTCAAAATAGCGTGATTATCTTTCAATGTAAAGCTTGTACAGAGAAAAGGAACACTGATCTCACTTCTAACAATACTTTGACATGTCGTAAACAATGGCTTCTCTTTACAAGGAACAGTTGTGCATTTCTTACTTAAGTTATTTGTGAAATGAATACACTTTCAAAGAATGTGATTATCTTTCAAAGTAAAGTTTCTAAAGAGAAATGAATACTGATCTCACTTCTAACAAGGCTTTGACATGTCAGAAACAACTGCCTTTCCTTACCAAGAAACACATGTGTGTTATTACTAAAGCATTTAAAGAAATAAATACACTTTCAAAAGAACGTGATTATATTTCAAATTAAAGCTTGCACACAGAAAATGACTACTGATCTCACTTCTAACAATACTTTGACATGTCGAAAACAACTGCTTCTCCTTACAGAGAAACACATGTGTGTTTCTTACAAAAGTATTTCATGAAATAAATGCACTTTCAAAAAAACGTGATTATCTTCCAAAGGAAAGCTTCTATAGAGAAAAGGAACACTGATCTCACTTCTCAAAAGACTTTGACATGTAGCAAAAACTGCTTCTCTTTACCAAGAAACACATGTGTTTCTTAATAAAGCTTTTCAAGAGATGAATACACTTTCAAAAGAACATGATTATATTTCAAAGCAAAGCTTCTACAGAGAAAAGTAACACTGATCTCACTTCTAACAGTAATTTGCCATGTTGCAAACAACTGCTTTTCTTTACAAAGAAAGACTTTTGCGTTTCTTACTAAAGCTATTTTTGAAATGAACTCTTTCAAAACAATGTGATTATCTTCCAAAGTAAAGCTTCTACAGAGAAAAGGAAAACTGATCTCACTTCAAACAGTAATAGATATGTCGGAAAAATCTGCTTCTCTATAAGGAGAAGCACATGTGCATTTCTTAATAAAGCTTTTCCTAAAATGAATACACTTTAAAAAGAACGTGATTATATCTAAAAGCAAAGATTCTACAGAGAAAAGGAACACGGATCTCACTTCTAACAAGCCTTTGACATGTCACAAAGAACTGCTTTGCTTTACAGAAAAAGACGTGCGTTTCTTACTAAAGCATTTCAAGAAATGAATACACTTTCAAAAGAATGTGATTATCTTTCAAATAAAGCTTCTACAGAGAAAAGGAATACTGATCTCACTTCAAACAATACTTTGACATGTCGCAAACAATTGCTTCTCTTTAACAAGATACACGTGGGTTTCTTAGTAAAGCTTTTCAAGAAATGAATACACTTTCAAAAGAACGTGATTATATTTCAAAGCATAGCTTCTACAGAGAAAAGGAACACTGATCTCACTTCTAACAGTAATTTGACATGTCGCAAACAACTTTTCTTTACACAGAAAGACGTGTGTTTCTTACTAAAGCTATTTATAAAATGAATACACTTTCCAAAGAATGTGACTTTCTTTCAAAGTAAAGCTTCTACGGAGAAAAGGAACATTGATATCACTTCTAACAATAATTTGACACGTCGCAAACAACTGCTTCTCTTTACAGGGAAACACATGTGTGTTTCTTCCTAAAGCTTTTCATGAAATGAATACACTTTGAAATAAATGTGATTATCTTTCAAAGTAAAGCTTCTACAGAGAAAGGAACACTTATCTCTCTTCCAAAAATACTTTGACATGTCGCAAAAAATGGCTTTTCTTTACAGAGAAACAGTTGTGCGTTTCTTACTAAAGCTATTTTTGAAATGAATACACTTTCAAAACAATGAGATTATCTTTCAAAGTAAAGCTTGTAGAGAGAAAAGAAAACTGTTCTCATTTTTAACAGTAATTTGACATGTCACAAACAACTGCTTTTCTTTAGAGAGAAATACATGTATGTTTCTTACTAAAGATTTTCAAGAAATGTATACACTTTCAAAAGAACGTGATTATCTTTCAAATTAAAGCTTGTACAGAGAAAAGGAATATTGATCTCACTTCAAACAATATTTTGACATGTCCCAAACAACTGCTTCTCCTAACCAAGTAACACATGTGCTTTGCTTACTAAAGTTTTAAAGAAATGAATACACTTTTAAAAGAACATGATTATATTTCAAAGCAGAGTTTCTACAGAGAATGGAACACTGATCTCACTTCTAACAATACTTTGACATGTCGCAAACAACTGCTTCTCTTTACAGAGAAACACTTGTGCGTTTCTTACTAAAGCTATTAATGAAATGAATACACTTTCAGAAGAATATGATTATCTTTCAAAGTAAAGTTGTACAGAGAAAGGTAAACTGATCTCACTTCTAACAATACTTTGACATGTCGCAAACAACTGCTTCTCTTTACCAAGAAACACATGTGTTTCTAACTAAAGCTGTTCAAGAAATGTATACACTTTCAAAAGAATGTGATTATCCTTCAAAGTAAAGCTTGTACAAAGAAAAGGAACACTGATATCACTTCTAACAAGACGTTGACATGTCGCAAAAAACTGCTTCTCTTTATCAAGAAACACATGTGTGTTAGTTACTAAAGCTTTTCAGGAAATGAATACACTTTCAAAAGAATGTGATTATCTTTCAAAGTAAATCTTGTACCTAGAAAAGGAATATTGACCTCACTTCAAACAACACTTTGACATGTCGCAAACAACTGCTTCTCCTTACCAAGTAACACAAGTGCGTTTTAACTAAAGCTTTTCAGGAAAGAATACAGTTTCAAAATAGCGTGATTATCTTTCAATGTAAAGCTTGTACAGAGAAAAGGAACACTGATCTCACTTCTAACAATACTTTGACATGTCGTAAACAATGGCTTCTCTTTACAAGGAACAGTTGTGCATTTCTTACTTAAGTTATTTGTGAAATGAATACACTTTCAAAGAATGTGATTATCTTTCAAAGTAAAGTTTCTAAAGAGAAATGAATACTGATCTCACTTCTAACAAGGCTTTGACATGTCAGAAACAACTGCCTTTCCTTACCAAGAAACACATGTGTGTTATTACTAAAGCATTTAAAGAAATAAATACACTTTCAAAAGAACGTGATTATATTTCAAATTAAAGCTTGCACACAGAAAATGACTACTGATCTCACTTCTAACAATACTTTGACATGTCGAAAACAACTGCTTCTCCTTACAGAGAAACACATGTGTGTTTCTTACAAAAGTATTTCATGAAATAAATGCACTTTCAAAAAAACGTGATTATCTTCCAAAGGAAAGCTTCTATAGAGAAAAGGAACACTGATCTCACTTCTCAAAAGACTTTGACATGTAGCAAAAACTGCTTCTCTTTACCAAGAAACACATGTGTTTCTTAATAAAGCTTTTCAAGAGATGAATACACTTTCAAAAGAACATGATTATATTTCAAAGCAAAGCTTCTACAGAGAAAAGTAACACTGATCTCACTTCTAACAGTAATTTGCCATGTTGCAAACAACTGCTTTTCTTTACAAAGAAACACTTTTGCGTTTCTTACTAAAGCTATTTTTGAAATGAACTCTTTCAAAACAATGTGATTATCTTCCAAAGTAAAGCTTCTACAGAGAAAAGGAAAACTGATCTCACTTCAAACAGTAATAGATATGTCGGAAAAATCTGCTTCTCTATAAGGAGAAGCACATGTGCATTTCTTAATAAAGCTTTTCCTAAAATGAATACACTTTAAAAAGAACGTGATTATATCTAAAAGCAAAGATTCTACAGAGAAAAGGAACACGGATCTCACTTCTAACAAGCCTTTGACATGTCACAAAGAACTGCTTTGCTTTACAGAAAAAGACATGTGCGTTTCTTACTAAAGCATTTCAAGAAATGAATACACTTTCAAAAGAATGTGATTATCTTTCAAATAAAGCTTCTACAGAGAAAAGGAATACTGATCTCACTTCAAACAGTACTTTGACATGTCGCAAACAATTGCTTCTCTTTAACAAGATACACGTGGGTTTCTTAGTAAAGCTTTTCAAGAAATGAATACACTTTCAAAAGAACGTGATTATATTTCAAAGCATAGCTTCTACAGAGAAAAGGAACACTGATCTCACTTCTAACAGTAATTTGACATGTCGCAAACAACTTTTCTTTACACAGAAAGACGTGTGATTCTTACTAAAGCTATTTATAAAATGAATACACTTTCCAAAGAATGTGACTTTCTTTCAAAGTAAAGCTTCTACGGAGAAAAGGAACATTGATATCACTTCTAACAATAATTTGACACGTCGCAAACAACTGCTTCTCTTTACAGGGAAACACATGTGTGTTTCTTCCTAAAGCTTTTCATGAAATGAATACACTTTGAAATAAATGTGATTATCTTTCAAAGTAAAGCTTCTACAGAGAAAGGAACACTTATCTCTCTTCCAAAAATACTTTGACATGTCGCAAAAAATGGCTTTTCTTTACAGAGAAACAGTTGTGCGTTTCTTACTAAAGCTATTTTTGAAATGAATACACTTTCAAAACAATGAGATTATCTTTCAAAGTAAAGCTTGTAGAGAGAAAAGAAAACTGTTCTCATTTTTAACAGTAATTTGACATGTCACAAACAACTGCTTTTCTTTAGAGAGAAATACATGTATGTTTCTTACTAAAGATTTTCAAGAAATGTATACACTTTCAAAAGAACGTGATTATCTTTCAAATTAAAGCTTGTACAGAGAAAAGGAATATTGATCTCACTTCAAACAATATTTTGACATGTCCCAAACAACTGCTTCTCCTAACCAAGTAACACATGTGCTTTGCTTACTAAAGTTTTAAAGAAATGAATACACTTTTAAAAGAACATGATTATATTTCAAAGCAGAGTTTCTACAGAGAATGGAACACTGATCTCACTTCTAACAATACTTTGACATGTCGCAAACAACTGCTTCTCTTTACAGAGAAACACTTGTGCGTTTCTTACTAAAGCTATTAATGAAATGAATACACTTTCAGAAGAATATGATTATCTTTCAAAGTAAAGTTGTACAGAGAAAGGTAAACTGATCTCACTTCTAACAATACTTTGACATGTCGCAAACAACTGCTTCTCTTTACCAAGAAACACATGTGTTTCTAACTAAAGCTGTTCAAGAAATGTATACACTTTCAAAAGAATGTGATTATCCTTCAAAGTAAAGCTTGTACAAAGAAAAGGAACACTGATATCACTTCTAACAAGACGTTGACATGTCGCAAAAAACTGCTTCTCTTTATCAAGAAACACATGTGTGTTAGTTACTAAAGCTTTTCAGGAAATGAATACACTTTCAAAAGAATGTGATTATCTTTCAAAGTAAATCTTGTACCTAGAAAAGGAATATTGACCTCACTTCAAACAACACTTTGACATGTCGCAAACAACTGCTTCTCCTTACCAAGTAACACAAGTGCGTTTTAACTAAAGCTTTTCAGGAAAGAATACAGTTTCAAAATAGCGTGATTATCTTTCAATGTAAAGCTTGTACAGAGAAAAGGAACACTGATCTCACTTCTAACAATACTTTGACATGTCGTAAACAATGGCTTCTCTTTACAAGGAACAGTTGTGCATTTCTTACTTAAGTTATTTGTGAAATGAATACACTTTCAAAGAATGTGATTATCTTTCAAAGTAAAGTTTCTAAAGAGAAATGAATACTGATCTCACTTCTAACAAGGCTTTGACATGTCAGAAACAACTGCCTTTCCTTACCAAGAAACACATGTGTGTTATTACTAAAGCATTTAAAGAAATAAATACACTTTCAAAAGAACGTGATTATATTTCAAATTAAAGCTTGCACACAGAAAATGACTACTGATCTCACTTCTAACAATACTTTGACATGTCGAAAACAACTGCTTCTCCTTACAGAGAAACACATGTGTGTTTCTTACAAAAGTATTTCATGAAATAAATGCACTTTCAAAAAAACGTGATTATCTTCCAAAGGAAAGCTTCTATAGAGAAAAGGAACACTGATCTCACTTCTCAAAAGACTTTGACATGTAGCAAAAACTGCTTCTCTTTACCAAGAAACACATGTGTTTCTTAATAAAGCTTTTCAAGAGATGAATACACTTTCAAAAGAACATGATTATATTTCAAAGCAAAGCTTCTACAGAGAAAAGTAACACTGATCTCACTTCTAACAGTAATTTGCCATGTTGCAAACAACTGCTTTTCTTTACAAAGAAACACTTTTGCGTTTCTTACTAAAGCTATTTTTGAAATGAACTCTTTCAAAACAATGTGATTATCTTCCAAAGTAAAGCTTCTACAGAGAAAAGGAAAACTGATCTCACTTCAAACAGTAATAGATATGTCGGAAAAATCTGCTTCTCTATAAGGAGAAGCACATGTGCATTTCTTAATAAAGCTTTTCCTAAAATGAATACACTTTAAAAAGAACGTGATTATATCTAAAAGCAAAGATTCTACAGAGAAAAGGAACACGGATCTCACTTCTAACAAGCCTTTGACATGTCACAAAGAACTGCTTTGCTTTACAGAAAAAGACATGTGCGTTTCTTACTAAAGCATTTCAAGAAATGAATACACTTTCAAAAGAATGTGATTATCTTTCAAATAAAGCTTCTACAGAGAAAAGGAATACTGATCTCACTTCAAACAATACTTTGACATGTCGCAAACAATTGCTTCTCTTTAACAAGATACACGTGGGTTTCTTAGTAAAGCTTTTCAAGAAATGAATACACTTTCAAAAGAACGTGATTATATTTCAAAGCATAGCTTCTACAGAGAAAAGGAACACTGATCTCACTTCTAACAGTAATTTGACATGTCGCAAACAACTTTTCTTTACACAGAAAGACGTGTGTTTCTTACTAAAGCTATTTATAAAATGAATACACTTTCCAAAGAATGTGACTTTCTTTCAAAGTAAAGCTTCTACGGAGAAAAGGAACATTGATATCACTTCTAACAATAATTTGACACGTCGCAAACAACTGCTTCTCTTTACAGGGAAACACATGTGTGTTTCTTCCTAAAGCTTTTCATGAAATGAATACACTTTGAAATAAATGTGATTATCTTTCAAAGTAAAGCTTCTACAGAGAAAGGAACACTTATCTCTCTTCCAAAAATACTTTGACATGTCGCAAAAAATGGCTTTTCTTTACAGAGAAACAGTTGTGCGTTTCTTACTAAAGCTATTTTTGAAATGAATACACTTTCAAAACAATGAGATTATCTTTCAAAGTAAAGCTTGTAGAGAGAAAAGAAAACTGTTCTCATTTTTAACAGTAATTTGACATGTCACAAACAACTGCTTTTCTTTAGAGAGAAATACATGTATGTTTCTTACTAAAGATTTTCAAGAAATGTATACACTTTCAAAAGAACGTGATTATCTTTCAAATTAAAGCTTGTACAGAGAAAAGGAATATTGATCTCACTTCAAACAATATTTTGACATGTCCCAAACAACTGCTTCTCCTAACCAAGTAACACATGTGCTTTGCTTACTAAAGTTTTAAAGAAATGAATACACTTTTAAAAGAACATGATTATATTTCAAAGCAGAGTTTCTACAGAGAATGGAACACTGATCTCACTTCTAACAATACTTTGACATGTCGCAAACAACTGCTTCTCTTTACAGAGAAACACTTGTGCGTTTCTTACTAAAGCTATTAATGAAATGAATACACTTTCAGAAGAATATGATTATCTTTCAAAGTAAAGTTGTACAGAGAAAGGTAAACTGATCTCACTTCTAACAATACTTTGACATGTCGCAAACAACTGCTTCTCTTTACCAAGAAACACATGTGTTTCTAACTAAAGCTGTTCAAGAAATGTATACACTTTCAAAAGAATGTGATTATCCTTCAAAGTAAAGCTTGTACAAAGAAAAGGAACACTGATATCACTTCTAACAAGACGTTGACATGTCGCAAAAAACTGCTTCTCTTTATCAAGAAACACATGTGTGTTAGTTACTAAAGCTTTTCAGGAAATGAATACACTTTCAAAAGAATGTGATTATCTTTCAAAGTAAATCTTGTACCTAGAAAAGGAATATTGACCTCACTTCAAACAACACTTTGACATGTCGCAAACAACTGCTTCTCCTTACCAAGTAACACAAGTGCGTTTTAACTAAAGCTTTTCAGGAAAGAATACAGTTTCAAAATAGCGTGATTATCTTTCAATGTAAAGCTTGTACAGAGAAAAGGAACACTGATCTCACTTCTAACAATACTTTGACATGTCGTAAACAATGGCTTCTCTTTACAAGGAACAGTTGTGCATTTCTTACTTAAGTTATTTGTGAAATGAATACACTTTCAAAGAATGTGATTATCTTTCAAAGTAAAGTTTCTAAAGAGAAATGAATACTGATCTCACTTCTAACAAGGCTTTGACATGTCAGAAACAACTGCCTTTCCTTACCAAGAAACACATGTGTGTTATTACTAAAGCATTTAAAGAAATAAATACACTTTCAAAAGAACGTGATTATATTTCAAATTAAAGCTTGCACACAGAAAATGACTACTGATCTCACTTCTAACAATACTTTGACATGTCGAAAACAACTGCTTCTCCTTACAGAGAAACACATGTGTGTTTCTTACAAAAGTATTTCATGAAATAAATGCACTTTCAAAAAAACGTGATTATCTTCCAAAGGAAAGCTTCTATAGAGAAAAGGAACACTGATCTCACTTCTCAAAAGACTTTGACATGTAGCAAAAACTGCTTCTCTTTACCAAGAAACACATGTGTTTCTTAATAAAGCTTTTCAAGAGATGAATACACTTTCAAAAGAACATGATTATATTTCAAAGCAAAGCTTCTACAGAGAAAAGTAACACTGATCTCACTTCTAACAGTAATTTGCCATGTTGCAAACAACTGCTTTTCTTTACAAAGAAAGACTTTTGCGTTTCTTACTAAAGCTATTTTTGAAATGAACTCTTTCAAAACAATGTGATTATCTTCCAAAGTAAAGCTTCTACAGAGAAAAGGAAAACTGATCTCACTTCAAACAGTAATAGATATGTCGGAAAAATCTGCTTCTCTATAAGGAGAAGCACATGTGCATTTCTTAATAAAGCTTTTCCTAAAATGAATACACTTTAAAAAGAACGTGATTATATCTAAAAGCAAAGATTCTACAGAGAAAAGGAACACGGATCTCACTTCTAACAAGCCTTTGACATGTCACAAAGAACTGCTTTGCTTTACAGAAAAAGACATGTGCGTTTCTTACTAAAGCATTTCAAGAAATGAATACACTTTCAAAAGAATGTGATTATCTTTCAAATAAAGCTTCTACAGAGAAAAGGAATACTGATCTCACTTCAAACAATACTTTGACATGTCGCAAACAATTGCTTCTCTTTAACAAGATACACGTGGGTTTCTTAGTAAAGCTTTTCAAGAAATGAATACACTTTCAAAAGAACGTGATTATATTTCAAAGCATAGCTTCTACAGAGAAAAGGAACACTGATCTCACTTCTAACAGTAATTTGACATGTCGCAAACAACTTTTCTTTACACAGAAAGACGTGTGTTTCTTACTAAAGCTATTTATAAAATGAATACACTTTCCAAAGAATGTGACTTTCTTTCAAAGTAAAGCTTCTACGGAGAAAAGGAACATTGATATCACTTCTAACAATAATTTGACACGTCGCAAACAACTGCTTCTCTTTACAGGGAAACACATGTGTGTTTCTTCCTAAAGCTTTTCATGAAATGAATACACTTTGAAATAAATGTGATTATCTTTCAAAGTAAAGCTTCTACAGAGAAAGGAACACTTATCTCTCTTCCAAAAATACTTTGACATGTCGCAAAAAATGGCTTTTCTTTACAGAGAAACAGTTGTGCGTTTCTTACTAAAGCTATTTTTGAAATGAATACACTTTCAAAACAATGAGATTATCTTTCAAAGTAAAGCTTGTAGAGAGAAAAGAAAACTGTTCTCATTTTTAACAGTAATTTGACATGTCACAAACAACTGCTTTTCTTTAGAGAGAAATACATGTATGTTTCTTACTAAAGATTTTCAAGAAATGTATACACTTTCAAAAGAACGTGATTATCTTTCAAATTAAAGCTTGTACAGAGAAAAGGAATATTGATCTCACTTCAAACAATATTTTGACATGTCCCAAACAACTGCTTCTCCTAACCAAGTAACACATGTGCTTTGCTTACTAAAGTTTTAAAGAAATGAATACACTTTTAAAAGAACATGATTATATTTCAAAGCAGAGTTTCTACAGAGAATGGAACACTGATCTCACTTCTAACAATACTTTGACATGTCGCAAACAACTGCTTCTCTTTACAGAGAAACACTTGTGCGTTTCTTACTAAAGCTATTAATGAAATGAATACACTTTCAGAAGAATATGATTATCTTTCAAAGTAAAGTTGTACAGAGAAAGGTAAACTGATCTCACTTCTAACAATACTTTGACATGTCGCAAACAACTGCTTCTCTTTACCAAGAAACACATGTGTTTCTAACTAAAGCTGTTCAAGAAATGTATACACTTTCAAAAGAATGTGATTATCCTTCAAAGTAAAGCTTGTACAAAGAAAAGGAACACTGATATCACTTCTAACAAGACGTTGACATGTCGCAAAAAACTGCTTCTCTTTATCAAGAAACACATGTGTGTTAGTTACTAAAGCTTTTCAGGAAATGAATACACTTTCAAAAGAATGTGATTATCTTTCAAAGTAAATCTTGTACCTAGAAAAGGAATATTGACCTCACTTCAAACAACACTTTGACATGTCGCAAACAACTGCTTCTCCTTACCAAGTAACACAAGTGCGTTTTAACTAAAGCTTTTCAGGAAAGAATACAGTTTCAAAATAGCGTGATTATCTTTCAATGTAAAGCTTGTACAGAGAAAAGGAACACTGATCTCACTTCTAACAATACTTTGACATGTCGTAAACAATGGCTTCTCTTTACAAGGAACAGTTGTGCATTTCTTACTTAAGTTATTTGTGAAATGAATACACTTTCAAAGAATGTGATTATCTTTCAAAGTAAAGTTTCTAAAGAGAAATGAATACTGATCTCACTTCTAACAAGGCTTTGACATGTCAGAAACAACTGCCTTTCCTTACCAAGAAACACATGTGTGTTATTACTAAAGCATTTAAAGAAATAAATACACTTTCAAAAGAACGTGATTATATTTCAAATTAAAGCTTGCACACAGAAAATGACTACTGATCTCACTTCTAACAATACTTTGACATGTCGAAAACAACTGCTTCTCCTTACAGAGAAACACATGTGTGTTTCTTACAAAAGTATTTCATGAAATAAATGCACTTTCAAAAAAACGTGATTATCTTCCAAAGGAAAGCTTCTATAGAGAAAAGGAACACTGATCTCACTTCTCAAAAGA
The DNA here is from genome assembly GCF_950005125.1 of Chionomys nivalis. Lineage (NCBI taxonomy): Eukaryota > Metazoa > Chordata > Mammalia > Rodentia > Cricetidae > Chionomys > Chionomys nivalis. The sequence goes on along the minus strand of NW_026646969.1, from coordinate 27,517 downwards.
CTTTGACATGTAGCAAAAACTGCTTCTCTTTACCAAGAAACACATGTGTTTCTTAATAAAGCTTTTCAAGAGATGAATACACTTTCAAAAGAACATGATTATATTTCAAAGCAAAGCTTCTACAGAGAAAAGTAACACTGATCTCACTTCTAACAGTAATTTGCCATGTTGCAAACAACTGCTTTTCTTTACAAAGAAAGACTTTTGCGTTTCTTACTAAAGCTATTTTTGAAATGAACTCTTTCAAAACAATGTGATTATCTTCCAAAGTAAAGCTTCTACAGAGAAAAGGAAAACTGATCTCACTTCAAACAGTAATAGATATGTCGGAAAAATCTGCTTCTCTATAAGGAGAAGCACATGTGCATTTCTTAATAAAGCTTTTCCTAAAATGAATACACTTTAAAAAGAACGTGATTATATCTAAAAGCAAAGATTCTACAGAGAAAAGGAACACGGATCTCACTTCTAACAAGCCTTTGACATGTCACAAAGAACTGCTTTGCTTTACAGAAAAAGACATGTGCGTTTCTTACTAAAGCATTTCAAGAAATGAATACACTTTCAAAAGAATGTGATTATCTTTCAAATAAAGCTTCTACAGAGAAAAGGAATACTGATCTCACTTCAAACAATACTTTGACATGTCGCAAACAATTGCTTCTCTTTAACAAGATACACGTGGGTTTCTTAGTAAAGCTTTTCAAGAAATGAATACACTTTCAAAAGAACGTGATTATATTTCAAAGCATAGCTTCTACAGAGAAAAGGAACACTGATCTCACTTCTAACAGTAATTTGACATGTCGCAAACAACTTTTCTTTACACAGAAAGACGTGTGTTTCTTACTAAAGCTATTTATAAAATGAATACACTTTCCAAAGAATGTGACTTTCTTTCAAAGTAAAGCTTCTACGGAGAAAAGGAACATTGATATCACTTCTAACAATAATTTGACACGTCGCAAACAACTGCTTCTCTTTACAGGGAAACACATGTGTGTTTCTTCCTAAAGCTTTTCATGAAATGAATACACTTTGAAATAAATGTGATTATCTTTCAAAGTAAAGCTTCTACAGAGAAAGGAACACTTATCTCTCTTCCAAAAATACTTTGACATGTCGCAAAAAATGGCTTTTCTTTACAGAGAAACAGTTGTGCGTTTCTTACTAAAGCTATTTTTGAAATGAATACACTTTCAAAACAATGAGATTATCTTTCAAAGTAAAGCTTGTAGAGAGAAAAGAAAACTGTTCTCATTTTTAACAGTAATTTGACATGTCACAAACAACTGCTTTTCTTTAGAGAGAAATACATGTATGTTTCTTACTAAAGATTTTCAAGAAATGTATACACTTTCAAAAGAACGTGATTATCTTTCAAATTAAAGCTTGTACAGAGAAAAGGAATATTGATCTCACTTCAAACAATATTTTGACATGTCCCAAACAACTGCTTCTCCTAACCAAGTAACACATGTGCTTTGCTTACTAAAGTTTTAAAGAAATGAATACACTTTTAAAAGAACATGATTATATTTCAAAGCAGAGTTTCTACAGAGAATGGAACACTGATCTCACTTCTAACAATACTTTGACATGTCGCAAACAACTGCTTCTCTTTACAGAGAAACACTTGTGCGTTTCTTACTAAAGCTATTAATGAAATGAATACACTTTCAGAAGAATATGATTATCTTTCAAAGTAAAGTTGTACAGAGAAAGGTAAACTGATCTCACTTCTAACAATACTTTGACATGTCGCAAACAACTGCTTCTCTTTACCAAGAAACACATGTGTTTCTAACTAAAGCTGTTCAAGAAATGTATACACTTTCAAAAGAATGTGATTATCCTTCAAAGTAAAGCTTGTACAAAGAAAAGGAACACTGATATCACTTCTAACAAGACGTTGACATGTCGCAAAAAACTGCTTCTCTTTATCAAGAAACACATGTGTGTTAGTTACTAAAGCTTTTCAGGAAATGAATACACTTTCAAAAGAATGTGATTATCTTTCAAAGTAAATCTTGTACCTAGAAAAGGAATATTGACCTCACTTCAAACAACACTTTGACATGTCGCAAACAACTGCTTCTCCTTACCAAGTAACACAAGTGCGTTTTAACTAAAGCTTTTCAGGAAAGAATACAGTTTCAAAATAGCGTGATTATCTTTCAATGTAAAGCTTGTACAGAGAAAAGGAACACTGATCTCACTTCTAACAATACTTTGACATGTTGTAAACAATGGCTTCTCTTTACAAGGAACAGTTGTGCATTTCTTACTTAAGTTATTTGTGAAATGAATACACTTTCAAAGAATGTGATTATCTTTCAAAGTAAAGTTTCTAAAGAGAAATGAATACTGATCTCACTTCTAACAAGGCTTTGACATGTCAGAAACAACTGCCTTTCCTTACCAAGAAACACATGTGTGTTATTACTAAAGCATTTAAAGAAATAAATACACTTTCAAAAGAACGTGATTATATTTCAAATTAAAGCTTGCACACAGAAAATGACTACTGATCTCACTTCTAACAATACTTTGACATGTCGAAAACAACTGCTTCTCCTTACAGAGAAACACATGTGTGTTTCTTACAAAAGTATTTCATGAAATAAATGCACTTTCAAAAAAACGTGATTATCTTCCAAAGGAAAGCTTCTATAGAGAAAAGGAACACTGATCTCACTTCTCAAAAGACTTTGACATGTAGCAAAAACTGCTTCTCTTTACCAAGAAACACATGTGTTTCTTAATAAAGCTTTTCAAGAGATGAATACACTTTCAAAAGAACATGATTATATTTCAAAGCAAAGCTTCTACAGAGAAAAGTAACACTGATCTCACTTCTAACAGTAATTTGCCATGTTGCAAACAACTGCTTTTCTTTACAAAGAAACACTTTTGCGTTTCTTACTAAAGCTATTTTTGAAATGAACTCTTTCAAAACAATGTGATTATCTTCCAAAGTAAAGCTTCTACAGAGAAAAGGAAAACTGATCTCACTTCAAACAGTAATAGATATGTCGGAAAAATCTGCTTCTCTATAAGGAGAAGCACATGTGCATTTCTTAATAAAGCTTTTCCTAAAATGAATACACTTTAAAAAGAACGTGATTATATCTAAAAGCAAAGATTCTACAGAGAAAAGGAACACGGATCTCACTTCTAACAAGCCTTTGACATGTCACAAAGAACTGCTTTGCTTTACAGAAAAAGACATGTGCGTTTCTTACTAAAGCATTTCAAGAAATGAATACACTTTCAAAAGAATGTGATTATCTTTCAAATAAAGCTTCTACAGAGAAAAGGAATACTGATCTCACTTCAAACAATACTTTGACATGTCGCAAACAATTGCTTCTCTTTAACAAGATACACGTGGGTTTCTTAGTAAAGCTTTTCAAGAAATGAATACACTTTCAAAAGAACGTGATTATATTTCAAAGCATAGCTTCTACAGAGAAAAGGAACACTGATCTCACTTCTAACAGTAATTTGACATGTGGCAAACAACTTTTCTTTACACAGAAAGACGTGTGTTTCTTACTAAAGCTATTTATAAAATGAATACACTTTCCAAAGAATGTGACTTTCTTTCAAAGTAAAGCTTCTACGGAGAAAAGGAACATTGATATCACTTCTAACAATAATTTGACACGTCGCAAACAACTGCTTCTCTTTACAGGGAAACACATGTGTGTTTCTTCCTAAAGCTTTTCATGAAATGAATACACTTTGAAATAAATGTGATTATCTTTCAAAGTAAAGCTTCTACAGAGAAAGGAACACTTATCTCTCTTCCAAAAATACTTTGACATGTCGCAAAAAATGGCTTTTCTTTACAGAGAAACAGTTGTGCGTTTCTTACTAAAGCTATTTTTGAAATGAATACACTTTCAAAACAATGAGATTATCTTTCAAAGTAAAGCTTGTAGAGAGAAAAGAAAACTGTTCTCATTTTTAACAGTAATTTGACATGTCACAAACAACTGCTTTTCTTTAGAGAGAAATACATGTATGTTTCTTACTAAAGATTTTCAAGAAATGTATACACTTTCAAAAGAACGTGATTATCTTTCAAATTAAAGCTTGTACAGAGAAAAGGAATATTGATCTCACTTCAAACAATATTTTGACATGTCCCAAACAACTGCTTCTCCTAACCAAGTAACACATGTGCTTTGCTTACTAAAGTTTTAAAGAAATGAATACACTTTTAAAAGAACATGATTATATTTCAAAGCAGAGTTTCTACAGAGAATGGAACACTGATCTCACTTCTAACAATACTTTGACATGTCGCAAACAACTGCTTCTCTTTACAGAGAAACACTTGTGCGTTTCTTACTAAAGCTATTAATGAAATGAATACACTTTCAGAAGAATATGATTATCTTTCAAAGTAAAGTTGTACAGAGAAAGGTAAACTGATCTCACTTCTAACAATACTTTGACATGTCGCAAACAACTGCTTCTCTTTACCAAGAAACACATGTGTTTCTAACTAAAGCTGTTCAAGAAATGTATACACTTTCAAAAGAATGTGATTATCCTTCAAAGTAAAGCTTGTACAAAGAAAAGGAACACTGATATCACTTCTAACAAGACGTTGACATGTCGCAAAAAACTGCTTCTCTTTATCAAGAAACACATGTGTGTTAGTTACTAAAGCTTTTCAGGAAATGAATACACTTTCAAAAGAATGTGATTATCTTTCAAAGTAAATCTTGTACCTAGAAAAGGAATATTGACCTCACTTCAAACAACACTTTGACATGTCGCAAACAACTGCTTCTCCTTACCAAGTAACACAAGTGCGTTTTAACTAAAGCTTTTCAGGAAAGAATACAGTTTCAAAATAGCGTGATTATCTTTCAATGTAAAGCTTGTACAGAGAAAAGGAACACTGATCTCACTTCTAACAATACTTTGACATGTCGTAAACAATGGCTTCTCTTTACAAGGAACAGTTGTGCATTTCTTACTTAAGTTATTTGTGAAATGAATACACTTTCAAAGAATGTGATTATCTTTCAAAGTAAAGTTTCTAAAGAGAAATGAATACTGATCTCACTTCTAACAAGGCTTTGACATGTCAGAAACAACTGCCTTTCCTTACCAAGAAACACATGTGTGTTATTACTAAAGCATTTAAAGAAATAAATACACTTTCAAAAGAACGTGATTATATTTCAAATTAAAGCTTGCACACAGAAAATGACTACTGATCTCACTTCTAACAATACTTTGACATGTCGAAAACAACTGCTTCTCCTTACAGAGAAACACATGTGTGTTTCTTACAAAAGTATTTCATGAAATAAATGCACTTTCAAAAAAACGTGATTATCTTCCAAAGGAAAGCTTCTATAGAGAAAAGGAACACTGATCTCACTTCTCAAAAGACTTTGACATGTAGCAAAAACTGCTTCTCTTTACCAAGAAACACATGTGTTTCTTAATAAAGCTTTTCAAGAGATGAATACACTTTCAAAAGAACATGATTATATTTCAAAGCAAAGCTTCTACAGAGAAAAGTAACACTGATCTCACTTCTAACAGTAATTTGCCATGTTGCAAACAACTGCTTTTCTTTACAAAGAAAGACTTTTGCGTTTCTTACTAAAGCTATTTTTGAAATGAACTCTTTCAAAACAATGTGATTATCTTCCAAAGTAAAGCTTCTACAGAGAAAAGGAAAACTGATCTCACTTCAAACAGTAATAGATATGTCGGAAAAATCTGCTTCTCTATAAGGAGAAGCACATGTGCATTTCTTAATAAAGCTTTTCCTAAAATGAATACACTTTAAAAAGAACGTGATTATATCTAAAACCAAAGATTCTACAGAGAAAAGGAACACGGATCTCACTTCTAACAAGCCTTTGACATGTCACAAAGAACTGCTTTGCTTTACAGAAAAAGACATGTGCGTTTCTTACTAAAGCATTTCAAGAAATGAATACACTTTCAAAAGAATGTGATTATCTTTCAAATAAAGCTTCTACAGAGAAAAGGAATACTGATCTCACTTCAAACAATACTTTGACATGTCGCAAACAATTGCTTCTCTTTAACAAGATACACGTGGGTTTCTTAGTAAAGCTTTTCAAGAAATGAATACACTTTCAAAAGAACGTGATTATATTTCAAAGCATAGCTTCTACAGAGAAAAGGAACACTGATCTCACTTCTAACAGTAATTTGACATGTCGCAAACAACTTTTCTTTACACAGAAAGACGTGTGATTCTTACTAAAGCTATTTATAAAATGAATACACTTTCCAAAGAATGTGACTTTCTTTCAAAGTAAAGCTTCTACGGAGAAAAGGAACATTGATATCACTTCTAACAATAATTTGACACGTCGCAAACAACTGCTTCTCTTTACAGGGAAACACATGTGTGTTTCTTCCTAAAGCTTTTCATGAAATGAATACACTTTGAAATAAATGTGATTATCTTTCAAAGTAAAGCTTCTACAGAGAAAGGAACACTTATCTCTCTTCCAAAAATACTTTGACATGTCGCAAAAAATGGCTTTTCTTTACAGAGAAACAGTTGTGCGTTTCTTACTAAAGCTATTTTTGAAATGAATACACTTTCAAAACAATGAGATTATCTTTCAAAGTAAAGCTTGTAGAGAGAAAAGAAAACTGTTCTCATTTTTAACAGTAATTTGACATGTCACAAACAACTGCTTTTCTTTAGAGAGAAATACATGTATGTTTCTTACTAAAGATTTTCAAGAAATGTATACACTTTCAAAAGAACGTGATTATCTTTCAAATTAAAGCTTGTACAGAGAAAAGGAATATTGATCTCACTTCAAACAATATTTTGACATGTCCCAAACAACTGCTTCTCCTAACCAAGTAACACATGTGCTTTGCTTACTAAAGTTTTAAAGAAATGAATACACTTTTAAAAGAACATGATTATATTTCAAAGCAGAGTTTCTACAGAGAATGGAACACTGATCTCACTTCTAACAATACTTTGACATGTCGCAAACAACTGCTTCTCTTTACAGAGAAACACTTGTGCGTTTCTTACTAAAGCTATTAATGAAATGAATACACTTTCAGAAGAATATGATTATCTTTCAAAGTAAAGTTGTACAGAGAAAGGTAAACTGATCTCACTTCTAACAATACTTTGACATGTCGCAAACAACTGCTTCTCTTTACCAAGAAACACATGTGTTTCTAACTAAAGCTGTTCAAGAAATGTATACACTTTCAAAAGAATGTGATTATCCTTCAAAGTAAAGCTTGTACAAAGAAAAGGAACACTGATATCACTTCTAACAAGACGTTGACATGTCGCAAAAAACTGCTTCTCTTTATCAAGAAACACATGTGTGTTAGTTACTAAAGCTTTTCAGGAAATGAATACACTTTCAAAAGAATGTGATTATCTTTCAAAGTAAATCTTGTACCTAGAAAAGGAATATTGACCTCACTTCAAACAACACTTTGACATGTCGCAAACAACTGCTTCTCCTTACCAAGTAACACAAGTGCGTTTTAACTAAAGCTTTTCAGGAAAGAATACAGTTTCAAAATAGCGTGATTATCTTTCAATGTAAAGCTTGTACAGAGAAAAGGAACACTGATCTCACTTCTAACAATACTTTGACATGTCGTAAACAATGGCTTCTCTTTACAAGGAACAGTTGTGCATTTCTTACTTAAGTTATTTGTGAAATGAATACACTTTCAAAGAATGTGATTATCTTTCAAAGTAAAGTTTCTAAAGAGAAATGAATACTGATCTCACTTCTAACAAGGCTTTGACATGTCAGAAACAACTGCCTTTCCTTACCAAGAAACACATGTGTGTTATTACTAAAGCATTTAAAGAAATAAATACACTTTCAAAAGAACGTGATTATATTTCAAATTAAAGCTTGCACACAGAAAATGACTACTGATCTCACTTCTAACAATACTTTGACATGTCGAAAACAACTGCTTCTCCTTACAGAGAAACACATGTGTGTTTCTTACAAAAGTATTTCATGAAATAAATGCACTTCCAAAAAAACGTGATTATCTTCCAAAGGAAAGCTTCTATAGAGAAAAGGAACACTGATCTCACTTCTCAAAAGACTTTGACATGTAGCAAAAACTGCTTCTCTTTACCAAGAAACACATGTGTTTCTTAATAAAGCTTTTCAAGAGATGAATACACTTTCAAAAGAACATGATTATATTTCAAAGCAAAGCTTCTACAGAGAAAAGTAACACTGATCTCACTTCTAACAGTAATTTGCCATGTTGCAAACAACTGCTTTTCTTTACAAAGAAAGACTTTTGCGTTTCTTACTAAAGCTATTTTTGAAATGAACTCTTTCAAAACAATGTGATTATCTTCCAAAGTAAAGCTTCTACAGAGAAAAGGAAAACTGATCTCACTTCAAACAGTAATAGATATGTCGGAAAAATCTGCTTCTCTATAAGGAGAAGCACATGTGCATTTCTTAATAAAGCTTTTCCTAAAATGAATACACTTTAAAAAGAACGTGATTATATCTAAAAGCAAAGATTCTACAGAGAAAAGGAACACGGATCTCACTTCTAACAAGCCTTTGACATGTCACAAAGAACTGCTTTGCTTTACAGAAAAAGACATGTGCGTTTCTTACTAAAGCATTTCAAGAAATGAATACACTTTCAAAAGAATGTGATTATCTTTCAAATAAAGCTTCTACAGAGAAAAGGAATACTGATCTCACTTCAAACAATACTTTGACATGTCGCAAACAATTGCTTCTCTTTAACAAGATACACGTGGGTTTCTTAGTAAAGCTTTTCAAGAAATGAATACACTTTCAAAAGAACGTGATTATATTTCAAAGCATAGCTTCTACAGAGAAAAGGAACACTGATCTCACTTCTAACAGTAATTTGACATGTCGCAAACAACTTTTCTTTACACAGAAAGACGTGTGTTTCTTACTAAAGCTATTTATAAAATGAATACACTTTCCAAAGAATGTGACTTTCTTTCAAAGTAAAGCTTCTACGGAGAAAAGGAACATTGATATCACTTCTAACAATAATTTGACACGTCGCAAACAACTGCTTCTCTTTACAGGGAAACACATGTGTGTTTCTTCCTAAAGCTTTTCATGAAATGAATACACTTTGAAATAAATGTGATTATCTTTCAAAGTAAAGCTTCTACAGAGAAAGGAACACTTATCTCTCTTCCAAAAATACTTTGACATGTCGCAAAAAATGGCTTTTCTTTACAGAGAAACAGTTGTGCGTTTCTTACTAAAGCTATTTTTGAAATGAATACACTTTCAAAACAATGAGATTATCTTTCAAAGTAAAGCTTGTAGAGAGAAAAGAAAACTGTTCTCATTTTTAACAGTAATTTGACATGTCACAAACAACTGCTTTTCTTTAGAGAGAAATACATGTATGTTTCTTACTAAAGATTTTCAAGAAATGTATACACTTTCAAAAGAACGTGATTATCTTTCAAATTAAAGCTTGTACAGAGAAAAGGAATATTGATCTCACTTCAAACAATATTTTGACATGTCCCAAACAACTGCTTCTCCTAACCAAGTAACACATGTGCTTTGCTTACTAAAGTTTTAAAGAAATGAATACACTTTTAAAAGAACATGATTATATTTCAAAGCAGAGTTTCTACAGAGAATGGAACACTGATCTCACTTCTAACAATACTTTGACATGTCGCAAACAACTGCTTCTCTTTACAGAGAAACACTTGTGCGTTTCTTACTAAAGCTATTAATGAAATGAATACACTTTCAGAAGAATATGATTATCTTTCAAAGTAAAGTTGTACAGAGAAAGGTAAACTGATCTCACTTCTAACAATACTTTGACATGTCGCAAACAACTGCTTCTCTTTACCAAGAAACACATGTGTTTCTAACTAAAGCTGTTCAAGAAATGTATACACTTTCAAAAGAATGTGATTATCCTTCAAAGTAAAGCTTGTACAAAGAAAAGGAACACTGATATCACTTCTAACAAGACGTTGACATGTCGCAAAAAACTGCTTCTCTTTATCAAGAAACACATGTGTGTTAGTTACTAAAGCTTTTCAGGAAATGAATACACTTTCAAAAGAATGTGATTATCTTTCAAAGTAAATCTTGTACCTAGAAAAGGAATATTGACCTCACTTCAAACAACACTTTGACATGTCGCAAACAACTGCTTCTCCTTACCAAGTAACACAAGTGCGTTTTAACTAAAGCTTTTCAGGAAAGAATACAGTTTCAAAATAGCGTGATTATCTTTCAATGTAAAGCTTGTACAGAGAAAAGGAACACTGATCTCACTTCTAACAATACTTTGACATGTCGTAAACAATGGCTTCTCTTTACAAGGAACAGTTGTGCATTTCTTACTTAAGTTATTTGTGAAATGAATACACTTTCAAAGAATGTGATTATCTTTCAAAGTAAAGTTTCTAAAGAGAAATGAATACTGATCTCACTTCTAACAAGGCTTTGACATGTCAGAAACAACTGCCTTTCCTTACCAAGAAACACATGTGTGTTATTACTAAAGCATTTAAAGAAATAAATACACTTTCAAAAGAACGTGATTATATTTCAAATTAAAGCTTGCACACAGAAAATGACTACTGATCTCACTTCTAACAATACTTTGACATGTCGAAAACAACTGCTTCTCCTTACAGAGAAACACATGTGTGTTTCTTACAAAAGTATTTCATGAAATAAATGCACTTTCAAAAAAACGTGATTATCTTCCAAAGGAAAGCTTCTATAGAGAAAAGGAACACTGATCTCACTTCTCAAAAGACTTTGACATGTAGCAAAAACTGCTTCTCTTTACCAAGAAACACATGTGTTTCTTAATAAAGCTTTTCAAGAGATGAATACACTTTCAAAAGAACATGATTATATTTCAAAGCAAAGCTTCTACAGAGAAAAGTAACACTGATCTCACTTCTAACAGTAATTTGCCATGTTGCAAACAACTGCTTTTCTTTACAAAGAAAGACTTTTGCGTTTCTTACTAAAGCTATTTTTGAAATGAACTCTTTCAAAACAATGTGATTATCTTCCAAAGTAAAGCTTCTACAGAGAAAAGGAAAACTGATCTCCCTTCAAACAGTAATAGATATGTCGGAAAATCTGCTTCTCTATAAGGAGAAGCACATGTGCATTTCTTAATAAAGCTTTTCCTAAAATGAATACACTTTAAAAAGAACGTGATTATATCTAAAAGCAAAGATTCTACAGAGAAAAGGAACACGGATCTCACTTCTAACAAGCCTTTGACATGTCACAAAGAACTGCTTTGCTTTACAGAAAAAGACATGTGCGTTTCTTACTAAAGCATTTCAAGAAATGAATACACTTTCAAAAGAATGTGATTATCTTTCAAATAAAGCTTCTACAGAGAAAAGGAATACTGATCTCACTTCAAACAATACTTTGTCATGTCGCAAACAATTGCTTCTCTTTAACAAGATACACGTGGGTTTCTTAGTAAAGCTTTTCAAGAAATGAATACACTTTCAAAAGAACGTGATTATATTTCAAAGCATAGCTTCTACAGAGAAAAGGAACACTGATCTCACTTCTAACAGTAATTTGACATGTGGCAAACAACTTTTCTTTACACAGAAAGACGTGTGTTTCTTACTAAAGCTATTTATAAAATGAATACACTTTCCAAAGAATGTGACTTTCTTTCAAAGTAAAGCTTCTACGGAGAAAAGGAACATTGATATCACTTCTAACAATAATTTGACACGTCGCAAACAACTGCTTCTCTTTACAGGGAAACACATGTGTGTTTCTTCCTAAAGCTTTTCATGAAATGAATACACTTTGAAATAAATGTGATTATCTTTCAAAGTAAAGCTTCTACAGAGAAAGGAACACTTATCTCTCTTCCAAAAATACTTTGACATGTCGCAAAAAATGGCTTTTCTTTACAGAGAAACAGTTGTGCGTTTCTTACTAAAGCTATTTTTGAAATGAATACACTTTCAAAACAATGAGATTATCTTTCAAAGTAAAGCTTGTAGAGAGAAAAGAAAACTGTTCTCATTTTTAACAGTAATTTGACATGTCACAAACAACTGCTTTTCTTTAGAGAGAAATACATGTATGTTTCTTACTAAAGATTTTCAAGAAATGTATACACTTTCAAAAGAACGTGATTATCTTTCAAATTAAAGCTTGTACAGAGAAAAGGAATATTGATCTCACTTCAAACAATATTTTGACATGTCCCAAACAACTGCTTCTCCTAACCAAGTAACACATGTGCTTTGCTTACTAAAGTTTTAAAGAAATGAATACACTTTTAAAAGAACATGATTATATTTCAAAGCAGAGTTTCTACAGAGAATGGAACACTGATCTCACTTCTAACAATACTTTGACATGTCGCAAACAACTGCTTCTCTTTACAGAGAAACACTTGTGCGTTTCTTACTAAAGCTATTAATGAAATGAATACACTTTCAGAAGAATATGATTATCTTTCAAAGTAAAGTTGTACAGAGAAAGGTAAACTGATCTCACTTCTAACAATACTTTGACATGTCGCAAACAACTGCTTCTCTTTACCAAGAAACACATGTGTTTCTAACTAAAGCTGTTCAAGAAATGTATACACTTTCAAAAGAATGTGATTATCCTTCAAAGTAAAGCTTGTACAAAGAAAAGGAACACTGATATCACTTCTAACAAGACGTTGACATGTCGCAAAAAACTGCTTCTCTTTATCAAGAAACACATGTGTGTTAGTTACTAAAGCTTTTCAGGAAATGAATACACTTTCAAAAGAATGTGATTATCTTTCAAAGTAAATCTTGTACCTAGAAAAGGAATATTGACCTCACTTCAAACAACACTTTGACATGTCGCAAACAACTGCTTCTCCTTACCAAGTAACACAAGTGCGTTTTAACTAAAGCTTTTCAGGAAAGAATACAGTTTCAAAATAGCGTGATTATCTTTCAATGTAAAGCTTGTACAGAGAAAAGGAACACTGATCTCACTTCTAACAATACTTTGACATGTCGTAAACAATGGCTTCTCTTTACAAGGAACAGTTGTGCATTTCTTACTTAAGTTATTTGTGAAATGAATACACTTTCAAAGAATGTGATTATCTTTCAAAGTAAAGTTTCTAAAGAGAAATGAATACTGATCTCACTTCTAACAAGGCTTTGACATGTCAGAAACAACTGCCTTTCCTTACCAAGAAACACATGTGTGTTATTACTAAAGCATTTAAAGAAATAAATACACTTTCAAAAGAACGTGATTATATTTCAAATTAAAGCTTGCACACAGAAAATGACTACTGATCTCACTTCTAACAATACTTTGACATGTCGAAAACAACTGCTTCTCCTTACAGAGAAACACATGTGTGTTTCTTACAAAAGTATTTCATGAAATAAATGCACTTTCAAAAAAACGTGATTATCTTCCAAAGGAAAGCTTCTATAGAGAAAAGGAACACTGATCTCACTTCTCAAAAGACTTTGACATGTAGCAAAAACTGCTTCTCTTTACCAAGAAACACATGTGTTTCTTAATAAAGCTTTTCAAGAGATGAATACACTTTCAAAAGAACATGATTATATTTCAAAGCAAAGCTTCTACAGAGAAAAGTAACACTGATCTCACTTCTAACAGTAATTTGCCATGTTGCAAACAACTGCTTTTCTTTACAAAGAAACACTTTTGCGTTTCTTACTAAAGCTATTTTTGAAATGAACTCTTTCAAAACAATGTGATTATCTTCCAAAGTAAAGCTTCTACAGAGAAAAGGAAAACTGATCTCACTTCAAACAGTAATAGATATGTCGGAAAAATCTGCTTCTCTATAAGGAGAAGCACATGTGCATTTCTTAATAAAGCTTTTCCTAAAATGAATACACTTTAAAAAGAACGTGATTATATCTAAAAGCAAAGATTCTACAGAGAAAAGGAACACGGATCTCACTTCTAACAAGCCTTTGACATGTCACAAAGAACTGCTTTGCTTTACAGAAAAAGACATGTGCGTTTCTTACTAAAGCATTTCAAGAAATGAATACACTTTCAAAAGAATGTGATTATCTTTCAAATAAAGCTTCTACAGAGAAAAGGAATACTGATCTCACTTCAAACAATACTTTGACATGTCGCAAACAATTGCTTCTCTTTAACAAGATACACGTGGGTTTCTTAGTAAAGCTTTTCAAGAAATGAATACACTTTCAAAAGAACGTGATTATATTTCAAAGCATAGCTTCTACAGAGAAAAGGAACACTGATCTCACTTCTAACAGTAATTTGACATGTCGCAAACAACTTTTCTTTACACAGAAAGACGTGTGATTCTTACTAAAGCTATTTATAAAATGAATACACTTTCCAAAGAATGTGACTTTCTTTCAAAGTAAAGCTTCTACGGAGAAAAGGAACATTGATATCACTTCTAACAATAATTTGACACGTCGCAAACAACTGCTTCTCTTTACAGGGAAACACATGTGTGTTTCTTCCTAAAGCTTTTCATGAAATGAATACACTTTGAAATAAATGTGATTATCTTTCAAAGTAAAGCTTCTACAGAGAAAGGAACACTTATCTCTCTTCCAAAAATACTTTGACATGTCGCAAAAAATGGCTTTTCTTTACAGAGAAACAGTTGTGCGTTTCTTACTAAAGCTATTTTTGAAATGAATACACTTTCAAAACAATGAGATTATCTTTCAAAGTAAAGCTTGTAGAGAGAAAAGAAAACTGTTCTCATTTTTAACAGTAATTTGACATGTCACAAACAACTGCTTTTCTTTAGAGAGAAATACATGTATGTTTCTTACTAAAGATTTTCAAGAAATGTATACACTTTCAAAAGAACGTGATTATCTTTCAAATTAAAGCTTGTACAGAGAAAAGGAATATTGATCTCACTTCAAACAATATTTTGACATGTCCCAAACAACTGCTTCTCCTAACCAAGTAACACATGTGCTTTGCTTACTAAAGTTTTAAAGAAATGAATACACTTTTAAAAGAACATGATTATATTTCAAAGCAGAGTTTCTACAGAGAATGGAACACTGATCTCACTTCTAACAATACTTTGACATGTCGCAAACAACTGCTTCTCTTTACAGAGAAACACTTGTGCGTTTCTTACTAAAGCTATTAATGAAATGAATACACTTTCAGAAGAATATGATTATCTTTCAAAGTAAAGTTGTACAGAGAAAGGTAAACTGATCTCACTTCTAACAATACTTTGACATGTCGCAAACAACTGCTTCTCTTTACCAAGAAACACATGTGTTTCTAACTAAAGCTGTTCAAGAAATGTATACACTTTCAAAAGAATGTGATTATCCTTCAAAGTAAAGCTTGTACAAAGAAAAGGAACACTGATATCACTTCTAACAAGACGTTGACATGTCGCAAAAAACTGCTTCTCTTTATCAAGAAACACATGTGTGTTAGTTACTAAAGCTTTTCAGGAAATGAATACACTTTCAAAAGAATGTGATTATCTTTCAAAGTAAATCTTGTACCTAGAAAAGGAATATTGACCTCACTTCAAACAACACTTTGACATGTCGCAAACAACTGCTTCTCCTTACCAAGTAACACAAGTGCGTTTTAACTAAAGCTTTTCAGGAAAGAATACAGTTTCAAAATAGCGTGATTATCTTTCAATGTAAAGCTTGTACAGAGAAAAGGAACACTGATCTCACTTCTAACAATACTTTGACATGTCGTAAACAATGGCTTCTCTTTACAAGGAACAGTTGTGCATTTCTTACTTAAGTTATTTGTGAAATGAATACACTTTCAAAGAATGTGATTATCTTTCAAAGTAAAGTTTCTAAAGAGAAATGAATACTGATCTCACTTCTAACAAGGCTTTGACATGTCAGAAACAACTGCCTTTCCTTACCAAGAAACACATGTGTGTTATTACTAAAGCATTTAAAGAAATAAATACACTTTCAAAAGAACGTGATTATATTTCAAATTAAAGCTTGCACACAGAAAATGACTACTGATCTCACTTCTAACAATACTTTGACATGTCGAAAACAACTGCTTCTCCTTACAGAGAAACACATGTGTGTTTCTTACAAAAGTATTTCATGAAATAAATGCACTTTCAAAAAAACGTGATTATCTTCCAAAGGAAAGCTTCTATAGAGAAAAGGAACACTGATCTCACTTCTCAAAAGACTTTGACATGTAGCAAAAACTGCTTCTCTTTACCAAGAAACACATGTGTTTCTTAATAAAGCTTTTCAAGAGATGAATACACTTTCAAAAGAACATGATTATATTTCAAAGCAAAGCTTCCACAGAGAAAAGTAACACTGATCTCACTTCTAACAGTAATTTGCCATGTTGCAAACAACTGCTTTTCTTTACAAAGAAACACTTTTGCGTTTCTTACTAAAGCTATTTTTGAAATGAACTCTTTCAAAACAATGTGATTATCTTCCAAAGTAAAGCTTCTACAGAGAAAAGGAAAACTGATCTCACTTCAAACAGTAATAGATATGTCGGAAAATCTGCTTCTCTATAAGGAGAAGCACATGTGCATTTCTTAATAAAGCTTTTCCTAAAATGAATACACTTTAAAAAGAACGTGATTATATCTAAAAGCAAAGATTCTACAGAGAAAAGGAACACGGATCTCACTTCTAACAAGCCTTTGACATGTCACAAAGAACTGCTTTGCTTTACAGAAAAAGACATGTGCGTTTCTTACTAAAGCATTTCAAGAAATGAATACACTTTCAAAAGAATGTGATTATCTTTCAAATAAAGCTTCTACAGAGAAAAGGAATACTGATCTCACTTCAAACAGTACTTTGACATGTCGCAAACAATTGCTTCTCTTTAACAAGATACACGTGGGTTTCTTAGTAAAGCTTTTCAAGAAATGAATGAATACACTTTCAAAAGAACGTGATTATATTTCAAAGCATAGCTTCTACAGAGAAAAGGAACACTGATCTCACTTCTAACAGTAATTTGACATGTCGCAAACAACTTTTCTTTACACAGAAAGACGTGTGATTCTTACTAAAGTTATTTATAAAATGAATACACTTTCCAAAGAATGTGACTTTCTTTCAAAGTAAAGCTTCTACGGAGAAAAGGAACATTGATATCACTTCTAACAATAATTTGACACGTCGCAAACAACTGCTTCTCTTTACAGGGAAACACATGTGTGTTTCTTCCTAAAGCTTTTCATGAAATGAATACACTTTGAAATAAATGTGATTATCTTTCAAAGTAAAGCTTCTACAGAGAAAGGAACACTTATCTCTCTTCCAAAAATACTTTGACATGTCGCAAAAAATGGCTTTTCTTTACAGAGAAACAGTTGTGCGTTTCTTACTAAAGCTATTTTTGAAATGAATACACTTTCAAAACAATGAGATTATCTTTCAAAGTAAAGCTTGTAGAGAGAAAAGAAAACTGTTCTCATTTTTAACAGTAATTTGACATGTCACAAACAACTGCTTTTCTTTAGAGAGAAATACATGTATGTTTCTTACTAAAGATTTTCAAGAAATGTATACACTTTCAAAAGAACGTGATTATCTTTCAAATTAAAGCTTGTACAGAGAAAAGGAATATTGATCTCACTTCAAACAATATTTTGACATGTCCCAAACAACTGCTTCTCCTAACCAAGTAACACATGTGCTTTGCTTACTAAAGTTTTAAAGAAATGAATACACTTTTAAAAGAACATGATTATATTTCAAAGCAGAGTTTCTACAGAGAATGGAACACTGATCTCACTTCTAACAATACTTTGACATGTCGCAAACAACTGCTTCTCTTTACAGAGAAACACTTGTGCGTTTCTTACTAAAGCTATTAATGAAATGAATACACTTTCAGAAGAATATGATTATCTTTCAAAGTAAAGTTGTACAGAGAAAGGTAAACTGATCTCACTTCTAACAATACTTTGACATGTCGCAAACAACTGCTTCTCTTTACCAAGAAACACATGTGTTTCTAACTAAAGCTGTTCAAGAAATGTATACACTTTCAAAAGAATGTGATTATCCTTCAAAGTAAAGCTTGTACAAAGAAAAGGAACACTGATATCACTTCTAACAAGACGTTGACATGTCGCAAAAAACTGCTTCTCTTTATCAAGAAACACATGTGTGTTAGTTACTAAAGCTTTTCAGGAAATGAATACACTTTCAAAAGAATGTGATTATCTTTCAAAGTAAATCTTGTACCTAGAAAAGGAATATTGACCTCACTTCAAACAACACTTTGACATGTCGCAAACAACTGCTTCTCCTTACCAAGTAACACAAGTGCGTTTTAACTAAAGCTTTTCAGGAAAGAATACAGTTTCAAAATAGCGTGATTATCTTTCAATGTAAAGCTTGTACAGAGAAAAGGAACACTGATCTCACTTCTAACAATACTTTGACATGTCGTAAACAATGGCTTCTCTTTACAAGGAACAGTTGTGCATTTCTTACTTAAGTTATTTGTGAAATGAATACACTTTCAAAGAATGTGATTATCTTTCAAAGTAAAGTTTGTAAAGAGAAATGAATACTGATCTCACTTCTAACAAGGCTTTGACATGTCAGAAACAACTGCCTTTCCTTACCAAGAAACACATGTGTGTTATTACTAAAGCATTTAAAGAAATAAATACACTTTCAAAAGAACGTGATTATATTTCAAATTAAAGCTTGCACATAGAAAATGACTACTGATCTCACTTCTAACAATACTTTGACATGTCGAAAACAACTGCTTCTCCTTACAGAGAAACACATGTGTGTTTCTTACAAAAGTATTTCATGAAATAAATGCACTTTCAAAAAAACGTGATTATCTTCCAAAGTAAAGCTTCTATAGAGAAAAGGAACACTGATCTCACTTCTCAAAAGACTTTGACATGTAGCAAAAACTGCTTCTCTTTACCAAGAAACACATGTGTTTCTTAATAAAGCTTTTCAAGAGATGAATACACTTTCAAAAGAACATGATTATATTTCAAAGCAAAGCTTCTACAGAGAAAAGTAACACTGATCTCACTTCTAACAGTAATTTGCCATGTTGCAAACAACTGCTTTTCTTTACAAAGAAACACTTTTGCGTTTCTTACTAAAGCTATTTTTGAAATGAACTCTTTCAAAACAATGTGATTATCTTCCAAAGTAAAGCTTCTACAGAGAAAAGGAAAACTGATCTCACTTCAAACAGTAATAGATATGTCGGAAAAATCTGCTTCTCTATAAGGAGAAGCACATGTGCATTTCTTAATAAAGCTTTTCCTAAAATGAATACACTTTAAAAAGAACGTGATTATATCTAAAAGCAAAGATTCTACAGAGAAAAGGAACACGGATCTCACTTCTAACAAGCCTTTGACATGTCACAAAGAACTGCTTTGCTTTACAGAAAAAGACATGTGCGTTTCTTACTAAAGCATTTCAAGAAATGAATACACTTTCAAAAGAATGTGATTATCTTTCAAATAAAGCTTCTACAGAGAAAAGGAATACTGATCTCACTTCAAACAATACTTTGACATGTCGCAAACAATTGCTTCTCTTTAACAAGATACACGTGGGTTTCTTAGTAAAGCTTTTCAAGAAATGAATACACTTTGAAATAAATGTGATTATCTTTCAAAGTAAAGCTTCTACAGAGAAAGGAACACTTATCTCTCTTCCAAAAATACTTTGACATGTCGCAAAAAATGGCTTTTCTTTACAGAGAAACAGTTGTGCGTTTCTTACTAAAGCTATTTTTGAAATGAATACACTTTCAAAACAATGAGATTATCTTTCAAAGTAAAGCTTGTAGAGAGAAAAGAAAACTGTTCTCATTTTTAACAGTAATTTGACATGTCACAAACAACTGCTTTTCTTTAGAGAGAAATACATGTATGTTTCTTACTAAAGATTTTCAAGAAATGTATACACTTTCAAAAGAACGTGATTATCTTTCAAATTAAAGCTTGTACAGAGAAAAGGAATATTGATCTCACTTCAAACAATATTTTGACATGTCCCAAACAACTGCTTCTCCTAACCAAGTAACACATGTGCTTTGCTTACTAAAGTTTTAAAGAAATGAATACACTTTTAAAAGAACATGATTATATTTCAAAGCAGAGTTTCTACAGAGAATGGAACACTGATCTCACTTCTAACAATACTTTGACATGTCGCAAACAACTGCTTCTCTTTACAGAGAAACACTTGTGCGTTTCTTACTAAAGCTATTAATGAAATGAATACACTTTCAGAAGAATATGATTATCTTTCAAAGTAAAGTTGTACAGAGAAAGGTAAACTGATCTCACTTCTAACAATACTTTGACATGTCGCAAACAACTGCTTCTCTTTACCAAGAAACACATGTGTTTCTAACTAAAGCTGTTCAAGAAATGTATACACTTTCAAAAGAATGTGATTATCCTTCAAAGTAAAGCTTGTACAAAGAAAAGGAACACTGATATCACTTCTAACAAGACGTTGACATGTCGCAAAAAACTGCTTCTCTTTATCAAGAAACACATGTGTGTTAGTTACTAAAGCTTTTCAGGAAATGAATACACTTTCAAAAGAATGTGATTATCTTTCAAAGTAAATCTTGTACCTAGAAAAGGAATATTGACCTCACTTCAAATAACACTTTGACATGTCGCAAACAACTGCTTCTCCTTACCAAGTAACACAAGTGCGTTTTAACTAAAGCTTTTCAGGAAAGAATACAGTTTCAAAATAGCGTGATTATCTTTCAATGTAAAGCTTGTACAGAGAAAAGGAACACTGATCTCACTTCTAACAATACTTTGACATGTCGTAAACAATGGCTTCTCTTTACAAGGAACAGTTGTGCATTTCTTACTTAAGTTATTTGTGAAATGAATACACTTTCAAAGAATGTGATTATCTTTCAAAGTAAAGTTTCTAAAGAGAAATGAATACTGATCTCACTTCTAACAAGGCTTTGACATGTCAGAAACAACTGCCTTTCCTTACCAAGAAACACATGTGTGTTATTACTAAAGCATTTAAAGAAATAAATACACTTTCAAAAGAACGTGATTATATTTCAAATTAAAGCTTGCACACAGAAAATGACTACTGATCTCACTTCTAACAATACTTTGACATGTCGAAAACAACTGCTTCTCCTTACAGAGAAACACGTGTGTTTCTTACAAAAGTATTTCATGAAATAAATGCACTTTCAAAAAAACGTGATTATCTTCCAAAGTAAAGCTTCTATAGAGAAAAGGAACACTGATCTCACTTCTCAAAAGACTTTGACATGTAGCAAAAACTGCTTCTCTTTACCAAGAAACACATGTGTTTCTTAATAAAGCTTTTCAAGAGATGAATACACTTTCAAAAGAACATGATTATATTTCAAAGCAAAGCTTCTACAGAGAAAAGTAACACTGATCTCACTTCTAACAGTAATTTGCCATGTTGCAAACAACTGCTTTTCTTTACAAAGAAACACTTTTGCGTTTCTTACTAAAGCTATTTTTGAAATGAACTCTTTCAAAACAATGTGATTATCTTCCAAAGTAAAGCTTCTACAGAGAAAAGGAAAACTGATCTCACTTCAAACAGTAATAGATATGTCGGAAAAATCTGCTTCTCTATAAGGAGAAGCACATGTGCATTTCTTAATAAAGCTTTTCCTAAAATGAATACACTTTAAAAAGAACGTGATTATATCTAAAAGCAAAGATTCTACAGAGAAAAGGAACACGGATCTCACTTCTAACAAGCCTTTGACATGTCACAAAGAACTGCTTTGCTTTACAGAAAAAGACATGTGCGTTTCTTACTAAAGCATTTCAAGAAATGAATACACTTTCAAAAGAATGTGATTATCTTTCAAATAAAGCTTCTACAGAGAAAAGGAATACTGATCTCACTTCAAACAATACTTTGACATGTCGCAAACAATTGCTTCTCTTTAACAAGATACACGTGGGTTTCTTAGTAAAGCTTTTCAAGAAATGAATACACTTTGAAATAAATGTGATTATCTTTCAAAGTAAAGCTTCTACAGAGAAAGGAACACTTATCTCTCTTCCAAAAATACTTTGACATGTCGCAAAAAATGGCTTTTCTTTACAGAGAAACAGTTGTGCGTTTCTTACTAAAGCTATTTTTGAAATGAATACACTTTCAAAACAATGAGATTATCTTTCAAAGTAAAGCTTGTAGAGAGAAAAGAAAACTGTTCTCATTTTTAACAGTAATTTGACATGTCACAAACAACTGCTTTTCTTTAGAGAGAAATACATGTATCTTTCCTACTAAAGATTTTCAAGAAATGTATACACTTTCAAAAGAACGTGATTATCTTTCAAATTAAAGCTTGTACAGAGAAAAGGAATATTGATCTCACTTCAAACAATATTTTGACATGTCCCAAACAACTGCTTCTCCTAACCAAGTAACACATGTGCTTTGCTTACTAAAGTTTTAAAGAAATGAATACACTTTTAAAAGAACATGATTATATTTCAAAGCAGAGTTTCTACAGAGAATGGAACACTGATCTCACTTCTAACAATACTTTGACATGTCGCAAACAACTGCTTCTCTTTACAGAGAAACACTTGTGCGTTTCTTACTAAAGCTATTAATGAAATGAATACACTTTCAGAAGAATATGATTATCTTTCAAAGTAAAGTTGTACAGAGAAAGGTAAACTGATCTCACTTCTAACAATACTTTGACATGTCGCAAACAACTGCTTCTCTTTACCAAGAAACACATGTGTTTCTAACTAAAGCTGTTCAAGAAATGTATACACTTTCAAAAGAATGTGATTATCCTTCAAAGTAAAGCTTGTACAAAGAAAAGGAACACTGATATCACTTCTAACAAGACGTTGACATGTCGCAAAAAACTGCTTCTCTTTATCAAGAAACACATGTGTGTTAGTTACTAAAGCTTTTCAGGAAATGAATACACTTTCAAAAGAATGTGATTATCTTTCAAAGTAAATCTTGTACCTAGAAAAGGAATATTGACCTCACTTCAAATAACACTTTGACATGTCGCAAACAACTGCTTCTCCTTACCAAGTAACACAAGTGCGTTTTAACTAAAGCTTTTCAGGAAAGAATACAGTTTCAAAATAGTGTGATTATCTTTCAATGTAAAGCTTGTACAGAGAAAAGGAACACTGATCTCACTTCTAACAATACTTTGACATGTCGTAAACAATGGCTTCTCTTTACAAGGAACAGTTGTGCATTTCTTACTTAAGTTATTTGTGAAATGAATACACTTTCAAAGAATGTGATTATCTTTCAAAGTAAAGTTTCTAAAGAGAAATGAATACTGATCTCACTTCTAACAAGGCTTTGACATGTCAGAAACAACTGCCTTTCCTTACCAAGAAACACGTGTGTTATTACTAAAGCATTTAAAGAAATAAATACACTTTCAAAAGAACGTGATTATATTTCAAATTAAAGCTTGCACACAGAAAAGGACTACTGATCTCACTTCTAACAATACTTTGACATGTCGAAAACAACTGCTTCTCCTTACAGAGAAACACATGTGTGTTTCTTACAAAAGTATTTCATGAAATAAATGCACTTTCAAAAAAACGTGATTATCTTCCAAAGTAAAGCTTCTATAGAGAAAAGGAACACTGATCTCACTTCTCAAAAGACTTTGACATGTAGCAAAAACTGCTTCTCTTTACCAAGAAACACATGTGTTTCTTAATAAAGCTTTTCAAGAGATGAATACACTTTCAAAAGAACATGATTATATTTCAAAGCAAAGCTTCTACAGAGAAAAGTAACACTGATCTCACTTCTAACAGTAATTTGCCATGTTGCAAACAACTGCTTTTCTTTACAAAGAAAGACTTTTGCGTTTCTTACTAAAGCTATTTTTGAAATGAACTCTTTCAAAACAATGTGATTATCTTCCAAAGTAAAGCTTCTACAGAGAAAAGGAAAACTGATCTCACTTCAAACAGTAATAGATATGTCGAAAAAATCTGCTTCTCTATAAGGAGAAGCACATGTGCATTTCTTAATAAAGCTTTTCCTAAAATGAATACACTTTAAAAAGAACGTGATTATATTTAAAAGCAAAGATTCTACAGAGAAAAGGAACACGATCTCACTTCTAACAAGCCTTTGACATGTCACAAAGAACTGCTTTGCTTTACAGAAAAAGACATGTGCGTTTCTTACTAAAGCATTTCAAGAAATGAATACACTTTCAAAAGAATGTGATTATCTTTCAAATAAAGCTTCTACAGAGAAAAGGAATACTGATCTCACTTCAAACAATACTTTGACATGTCGCAAACAATTGCTTCTCTTTAACAAGATACACGTGGGTTTCTTAGTAAAGCTTTTCAAGAAATGAATGAATACACTTTCAAAAGAACGTGATTATATTTCAAAGCATAGCTTCTACAGAGAAAAGGAACACTGATCTCACTTCTAACAGTAATTTGACATGTCGCAAACAACTTTTCTTTACACAGAAAGACGTGTGTTTCTTACTAAAGCTATTTATAAAATGAATACACTTTCCAAAGAATGTGACTTTCTTTCAAAGTAAAGCTTCTACGGAGAAAAGGAACATTGATATCACTTCTAACAATAATTTGACACGTCGCAAACAACTGCTTCTCTTTACAGGGAAACACATGTGTGTTTCTTCCTAAAGCTTTTCATGAAATGAATACACTTTGAAATAAATGTGATTATCTTTCAAAGTAAAGCTTCTACAGAGAAAGGAACACTTATCTCTCTTCCAAAAATACTTTGACATGTCGCAAAAAATGGCTTTTCTTTACAGAGAAACAGTTGTGCGTTTCTTACTAAAGCTATTTTTGAAATGAATACACTTTCAAAACAATGAGATTATCTTTCAAAGTAAAGCTTGTAGAGAGAAAAGAAAACTGTTCTCATTTTTAACAGTAATTTGACATGTCACAAACAACTGCTTTTCTTTAGAGAGAAATACATGTATGTTTCTTACTAAAGATTTTCAAGAAATGTATACACTTTCAAAAGAACGTGATTATCTTTCAAATTAAAGCTTGTACAGAGAAAAGGAATATTGATCTCACTTCAAACAATATTTTGACATGTCCCAAACAACTGCTTCTCCTAACCAAGTAACACATGTGCTTTGCTTACTAAAGTTTTAAAGAAATGAATACACTTTTAAAAGAACATGATTATATTTCAAAGCAGAGTTTCTACAGAGAATGGAACACTGATCTCACTTCTAACAATACTTTGACATGTCGCAAACAACTGCTTCTCTTTACAGAGAAACACTTGTGCGTTTCTTACTAAAGCTATTAATGAAATGAATACACTTTCAGAAGAATATGATTATCTTTCAAAGTAAAGTTGTACAGAGAAAGGTAAACTGATCTCACTTCTAACAATACTTTGACATGTCGCAAACAACTGCTTCTCTTTACCAAGAAACACATGTGTTTCTAACTAAAGCTGTTCAAGAAATGTATACACTTAAAAAGAATGTGATTATCCTTCAAAGTAAAGCTTGTACAAAGAAAAGGAACACTGATATCACTTCTAACAAGACGTTGACATGTCGCAAAAAACTGCTTCTCTTTATCAAGAAACACATGTGTGTTAGTTACTAAAGCTTTTCAGGAAATGAATACACTTTCAAAAGAATGTGATTATCTTTCAAAGTAAATCTTGTACCTAGAAAAGGAATATTGACCTCACTTCAAATAACACTTTGACATGTCGCAAACAACTGCTTCTCCTTACCAAGTAACACAAGTGCGTTTTAACTAAAGCTTTTCAGGAAAGAATACAGTTTCAAAATAGCGTGATTATCTTTCAATGTAAAGCTTGTACAGAGAAAAGGAACACTGATCTCACTTCTAACAATACTTTGACATGTCGTAAACAATGGCTTCTCTTTACAAGGAACAGTTGTGCATTTCTTACTTAAGTTATTTGTGAAATGAATACACTTTCAAAGAATGTGATTATCTTTCAAAGTAAAGTTTCTAAAGAGAAATGAATACTGATCTCACTTCTAACAAGGCTTTGACATGTCAGAAACAACTGCCTTTCCTTACCAAGAAACACATGTGTGTTATTACTAAAGCATTTAAAGAAATAAATACACTTTCAAAAGAACGTGATTATATTTCAAATTAAAGCTTGCACACAGAAAATGACTACTGATCTCACTTCTAACAATACTTTGACATGTCGAAAACAACTGCTTCTCCTTACAGAGAAACACATGTGTGTTTCTTACAAAAGTATTTCATGAAATAAATGCACTTTCAAAAAAACGTGATTATCTTCCAAAGGAAAGCTTCTATAGAGAAAAGGAACACTGATCTCACTTCTCAAAAGACTTTGACATGTAGCAAAAACTGCTTCTCTTTACCAAGAAACACATGTGTTTCTTAATAAAGCTTTTCAAGAGATGAATACACTTTCAAAAGAACATGATTATATTTCAAAGCAAAGCTTCTACAGAGAAAAGTAACACTGATCTCACTTCTAACAGTAATTTGCCATGTTGCAAACAACTGCTTTTCTTTACAAAGAAACACTTTTGCGTTTCTTACTAAAGCTATTTTTGAAATGAACTCTTTCAAAACAATGTGATTATCTTCCAAAGTAAAGCTTCTACAGAGAAAAGGAAAACTGATCTCACTTCAAACAGTAATAGATATGTCGGAAAAATCTGCTTCTCTATAAGGAGAAGCACATGTGCATTTCTTAATAAAGCTTTTCCTAAAATGAATACACTTTAAAAAGAACGTGATTATATCTAAAAGCAAAGATTCTACAGAGAAAAGGAACACGGATCTCACTTCTAACAAGCCTTTGACATGTCACAAAGAACTGCTTTGCTTTACAGAAAAAGACATGTGCGTTTCTTACTAAAGCATTTCAAGAAATGAATACACTTTCAAAAGAATGTGATTATCTTTCAAATAAAGCTTCTACAGAGAAAAGGAATACTGATCTCACTTCAAACAATACTTTGACATGTCGCAAACAATTGCTTCTCTTTAACAAGATACACGTGGGTTTCTTAGTAAAGCTTTTCAAGAAATGAATACACTTTGAAATAAATGTGATTATCTTTCAAAGTAAAGCTTCTACAGAGAAAGGAACACTTATCTCTCTTCCAAAAATACTTTGACATGTCGCAAAAAATGGCTTTTCTTTACAGAGAAACAGTTGTGCGTTTCTTACTAAAGCTATTTTTGAAATGAATACACTTTCAAAACAATGAGATTATCTTTCAAAGTAAAGCTTGTAGAGAGAAAAGAAAACTGTTCTCATTTTTAACAGTAATTTGACATGTCACAAACAACTGCTTTTCTTTAGAGAGAAATACATGTATGTTTCTTACTAAAGATTTTCAAGAAATGTATACACTTTCAAAAGAACGTGATTATC